>NW_027069738.1:390084-451087 GCF_002906115.3 Quercus suber
ATACAAATTTCACTTTCAAAACTTTCTCCAAATTCTCGAGACATCCTAACTCCTAGCTGACATTCTTATTGAACACTGTTTATTAAATTATGCATATTTATAGTGAGTAGTGACTACTACTCAAATGATTGACAGACTTATCAATTCTTCCAAATAATAATTTAAATGCAAATATCTGCCCTTCCCCTTTTCCATTACATCCAATTCTTATACTCCAAACAGAACTAATACCAAATTTTCCATCACTATTTCAAATATCTTGCAAACTTACCAATTTGTACTATGAGGCTCCAATTTTCACACAAATTATTCAAAAGACCTTAATTATTGGTAAAGTCTGAATAATTTCTCAACACAAAAATGGTTGTTCATGATTAAATCAAATACCTCGCAGCAGCTGGAGTGAGTGGGACAGTCATCTCACTATGACCCATTCCCACAAGGCAAACTTTTCCACCTGCACGAGTGGCACTCAGTGCTGTTGACATGGTTTTGTTGAAGCCCGCACAATCAAAACTCACATCGACTCCCGCTTCCATAGCTTTATGTATCTGTGATACTTCTTCAGCAACATCCTGTAAAATAGTGAAGTTAAAAATAGCAACGGAGACTTCTAGCAACAACCACTAGAAGAGACATGGATCCTCAACATTATCCATACTAAAGGAAGAACAATGAACCAAAGCTTTACAAGAGCAGATAAAAAGTGATACAAGATGGATTTAGTATAAAACTGAAGAAGCTGTACATTATTTGTTTTAATTTCTTTTATCCCTCTTTCAACAAAAGAAGAATATGAATAAGGATCAATTTTGAGGATAAAAGAAAAAGGTTAAAATTTTAAAATCATTAGGAAAAAAAAAAAAAAAAAGCTTGATTGAAAGTTTGATCTAACTAACAGAGCCATCCTTCTTTTCATGTTAGAAGCAATAACAATATTTTTATTTGTGTGAGTTAGAGGCTGCGAAGGAGTGAAAATAATTGTCAAAAACTTATTTTGTAACTTTAATCAAAGAACTGAGATTGACTAAGGAGGTCAGATCGACAGGATATGGTCCTTTCCTATATTGCACAATAAAACTTGAAAACAGTAATGAAAATTGAGCAATTTTACAAGATGAAGATATCGTCTTGTTGTTTTCCTTTTAAAAGGGGGTGGGACTTGGGAGTGGGAGATGGATCTGATGCACACTGCATAAAGTTAACTTGTAGAAAATTGTATAAAATAGAATAATGAAAACCTGAATATTTGGTGAAACTTTAACAATCTCATCTGCACCAAGCTCTTTTGCCACAGATAAACGGTGATCATCCACATCCACGATAACAATTCTGGGTGCCCCAAAAGCACGAGCTGCTAGCATTGTAACAAGTCCTATGGGTCCAGCTCCCATTACCAAAACATTTGTTTCAGGACTAATATTTGCTCGTCGGCAAGCATGAACACCAACACTTAAGGGTTCACACATAGCCCCTTCCTCCAGGCTGACATTGTCTGGCAGTTTAAAGCATAGGTCTGCAGGATGAACCACCTGTGAATAGAAAGATGCATCTCAGACAAAGCCTGTAGCTGCACTACAAATTTATTTCATCACATTCAATACTACACATGCCCCCTGCTACTAGGAACATGTGATACACCACTTATACATGTTGAATAGAGTATTATGATTAAGTGTGGAAGGTAAAATCACAAATGAAGGTATCATGAATTTCTATTTGAGCTGTTTTATCAACTTTGCATGGAAGGAAACAAGGTTATGTAACTTAAAATTGAAGTAACCAGTGTGCTTTTACAAATGACCAGATATGGAATAATAATAGGCGTAAAATGTGATTTGTGTTGTGCTGGGGCAAGAGCATGTTAAAAATAATAGTCCAATATATTTCTATATTTAGATTTTAGCAATGCATTGTTTTGAAATGCAGCAAATTTTGACCTGATTTGCAAGAGAACCATGGACGGGTGGAGTGGCGAAAAACTTCATCTCCGGGCACAGATTGTACCGACCTTCCTTGCAAAGGTTGCATCGCCAGCAACTGATCCCTGGCTCCAATGCCACGTGGTCACCAGGGACCAGCTTCTTCACCTCACTCCCAACTTCCTCTATGATCCCAGCACATTCATGCCCAATTACCATGGGTTCTTTAACTATAAAATCTGCACATCTCAAGGTCTGAAAATACATGGAACATTCAAAATGGGGCATTAGACACTCAATCCTTTTGTTAGATCTTCTCCAAGTCAAACTATTTTTTCTTAACATTATTGCATTTGGTTGGTAAGAAAATGGAAGAAATGGTCACGTGCAATGCAAAAATAACAACCTATCATTCGTGCCAAAACTTTGGAGTTGGCTATGGATTGTTGATAGACTAATCAGGATTGGTCACATAATTTTTTTTTCTCATTCTACCCTATCCAAAGTCCTACTTTTTTTCACTACCTTAATTGAAATGTCCTTTTTTTACTATTTTCACTAAGGAAAACTCTAGTGGCACTCCCAAACCCACACTCAAATCCACAACAAACTTATGTGTCAACCTATGATTGGCACACCAAATCCATTTTTTCACCAAGTGTAATCCAATCATATGTTACACTCAAACATGTTGTGAGATTGAGTGTGCACGTAGACGGACTATTCCACTAATGTTATTTTATGTTGTCTATAATAAAAAAGAAAAAAGAAAGAAGAAGAAGAAACAACTAAGTCAAAAAGGTGTACTAAGATTCAAATTTCAACAATGAAGTTTTATCTTTTCCTTATTATTTTATTTTTCTCAGCAACCCAGCAGATGCTAATCCAATTAATCACAACTCAATTAAAATATTATAAATTAATACAGATAAAAAAGATAAAACTAACTGAATTGTGTTTACCTTGAGGTAGTGAACATCACTGCCACAGATACCAACAGCTTTCACCCTAATTTTAACATCATGTGGTCCTAAAATCCTCAAAAAAACCAAAAAAAAAAAAACCATAGTAATAGCCAGCTCAGAAAGAATCAAGCAAAAGGGTTATCCATAAATTGATCAAAGAAATAAATACTTCAAAAAAAAAGAAAAAAAAAAGTGAAGAGCTGCATAACTTCAATCACACTGATTAAACTGACTCAAAATATAAAAAGTTTGATTAATTAAAAAAAGTGATATACCAAGAGGGGGAAGCTTGAAAGGCTGAATCTTGAGGGTGTTTATACCAAGAAGCCAAGCAGCCATGTTCTCTTCTTCACCATCTTTGGCTTCTCCTGCACTCCCATGTGACATTCCTCCCTTTCCCATTTGCTCTCTCTCTCTCTCTCTCTCTCTCTCTTACACACTGAGTCTGACAAAGAAAATACCTGGACAGAGAGGTGTAGATGGCTCGTTCTGTGTTTAGAAGAACACAACGCAACAGAAGGTTGTCGTCCAGATGATGACTCAGATGTTGTAGATAACCCACTTGTTTTTATGCCAAATGGTCATCTTTTGGGCTATAAATAAGACTATGGGCGTTAATGTATCTAATCCTGATAAGGCTCCATATTTCTATGGTCTGATTAACGAGTGTCACAGCACATTGGATAAGTTCAGTATTTTTATTGTAACAAACAGGCTTTTTTTAGGAAATATTTTAATTAAAAGAGTATTCGTTTGTTAATTTTTGTTACTTTCTAATACTGTTGATTAGTTAGATTCTTTCTTATCGGACATACTTTTACACCCATTAATAAAAGCCTTTGAGATGATCAGATTACATGATCCTCCCTCTATGGTATTCACTGCCACATTTATAAAACAACAATGCATATCAGGAATATTTATGAGATAGATTTGGTGACCATTTGATGTGAGTTCTGACTGTTTGCAATTAGCTTTTAACTTCTCCTATAGTTTTCTAATTTTTTTTAAACGAAAAAAGTAAAAAACAAAAGAAAATAAAAGGAATTTTAATTTTCAACTGTCTTCCAAATAATTTTGTAGGATTGATACTAGATAAGATATTCCTTGTCGGCAAGTTGCAAAAATTCTATTTTAAAGCCAATAATGATGTGTAATCATATTTTTTTAAAACCCTTTTTGTCCTTTTGGGTATGTTTGGGTTTGGAACGGTAAAAATTACCTTCACTTTTGAACCTGGGGTACCTAAATTAATGTTCCATGGATGAGACCTGTACTAAATATTTCTATGATTTTTACTATCTCAAACCAAACCAAGCACCCTTTTTGTCCTTTTGGGTATGTTTGGGTTTGGCACTGTAAATTACCTTCACTTGTGAACCTAGGGGACCTAAATTAATGTTCCAGGGATGAGACCCCTGGACTAAATATTTCTATAATTATTGCTGTCTCAAACCAAACCAAGCACCCTTTTTGTCGTTTTGGGTATGTTTGGGTTTGGCACTGTAAATCACCTTCACTTGTGAACCTGGGGGACCTAAATTGATGTTCCATGGATGATACCTGAACTATTTTTTTTTTTTTTTTTAATGAATTTTGCTATCTCAAACCAAACCAAGCTTGATGTTGAAGAAAAATTCCTAGTTCCAAGGCTAATTAGTAATTAGCTTATGTGCAGAATAATTTGCATTTTGTATTAACAACCACCATTGACTGACAATGTCTCAGTTACTAATACCGGCACATCTATGTTGATTTAAGTTCACATCCAATGAAGTTGGTCTTGATTTTACTACGATAAACCAAACTTGAAGACGGAGGACCATATATTCTTTTTTTTTTTTGGGTAATTGTGGGAGATAGAACCCCCGAGCTAACGATTACAATGGAACCAGGTGCCACTAGGCTACAAGGCTCGGTGGTGAGGATCATATATTCAAGACTATGAGCAAAACAGAAAATTAATTTGTAATTGGCACATCTGGTATAATTGTGCAATTGTGGTGACCATTTGAGGTAAAAAATATGTTGGCTCATATTAGTGGCCGCACACGATTAGTCATTACAACATTGTTAGGTGAGTGAGTACATATGATATGAGTATACTCCATGAGTTTTTAGCACCAAATGAACAAGCTTTGATATTGTGCTTTGAGCTTGGACTTGCTTATAAATCAAGTCTCAAAAGCAAATTTGGCCTAAATTGCTAAATAAATGAACATATATAATACTTTTTAAGTTTAAGATTCACTTCTCTCCAAATCTCGAACTATTTGTTAATGACTTGGTTAAGTCCTAAATTTATCACCACTTTGAGGGTAAAGTTGGAGAAAGTTGCTCATACACTATATCATGCCAATATCTAGGATTAACCATACTTGACTATTCATGACTGCAATCGATCATTGGAGAGTAGAACCCGATTCCAAAGGTTTAATTGGAGACAATGGAGAGGATATATGGCCAAATCCAGAAGGGTAGATGAGGCTCATGAGTCATGAATCATGACACAGTAACAAACGTGGTATGGCGTCATTCCTATTCTAACATGTATTTTATATCAAATGATATTATATCTTATCTATATCAAGATCCAATAAATGAGAGACGTGTACAAAAATAATTACCTATACATGTGTCTTTCATTTGTTAGTGAGGTAGTTATTTTTTGTTGACGTGTCACACTTCTTAAATTTTGATACCATTGATATGATATTATTTGATACCAAATAACTTCTCACTAGCCTCATCACACGTGCTTCGCGTGTGCAATGATGCTTTTTTTTAATGGTCCTATTTTGTAGAAAAAAAAACTGTATTTAATTATTTTATATATATAATTTTTATTTTAAAAATCTAATTTATAAGTGAATATATCAATTTGAAAATTAATAGGAGAGCGGTCCTATTTTTAGGTAATGATTTAATAGGAGTTAGAGTTTCATTTTTACTGAATTGTCTTTTAGTTTTGTCTCTACTTAAATATAGGGGTGTAAGGGTATTTTTTAACTAAAAAAAATAAGGAATCCAAACAAGGGAAGCCCTTAAATAATAGTATAGAAAAACAATTTGGAAATTAACAGCAGGACGGTCCTATTTTTTAGGCAATGTTTTAGTGGGAGTTAGAGTTGTATTTTTTATCGAATTGTCTATTAGTTTTGTCTCTACTTAAACATAGGGATGTATGGGTATTTTTGAACTAAAAAAAATGAGCAAATCCAAACAAGGGAAGCCCTTCAAACAATAATATAGATACAAGACAGGAGAAGAGAGAGAGAGAGAGAGAGAGAGAGAGAGAGAGAGATGTCAGGGGCTCTTGTTGAAGGCAAGGAACACAAAGATGGAGAAGAGAACATGGCTGCTTGGCTTGTTGCTATCAAAACTCTTAAAATTGAACCTTATCATCTCCCTCCTCTAGGTAAAATTCTCTTTCCCTTGTGTGTAATGTTTCTTTGTCCAGGTCATGTCTTTCTCTCACTTGTGTTTCAAAACACTGTGCTGTGCATGTTAAAGATCATGAAGCTACAAAATTTCTACACGCATGCCAAACCACTTATGTTCATGAAGTATATGAAATTCATGCATCGGTATATAAGAACACACAAATCCTGATCATTGAAGGTAGACCGGAAGACCCAACATATCTTTTAATCATATATGCAGCCAGCCCAGCCTAATGTCTTGTGCAAAGATAACTTGAACCCGGATAATTGAGCATGGGCTCAACATATTCTGTGCTGGTAGCATTGCTCAGCCTGGAAACACTGCAAACCCCTTTGACCCTCTATTACATGCCAAGCAACTAAGTGTTGTTTACAGGATTTGATTATTACAAAAAATTAAAATTTCACTCACATTTATTATGCCCTTTATTCCACTATATAATGCATTAGTATGAGCTGACGGGTATGATTTTTAAGTTTTAACCAGGCTAATATCTTTTAAATTTGTAAATAGCTTGATGATGTACAATTTTTGAGACAGTTGCTCACATTGAGCAATCTTCTGTAAATTTAGGCCCCCATGATGTTAAAGTTCAGATAAAGGCGCTTGGTATTTGTGGAAGTGATGTTCACCACTTCAAGGTAAAATGTTGCCCTGACACCTTGTTTATATTAATTCTTCAATAAAATATATTAATCTTTTCTTAGAGAGGGAGAGAGCGAATGCTTAATTTTAGTATTATCTGCTTTTTGTTTTGTTTTTGGAGTTTTATGTGACCTACCAATATCTGATTTGATATTTGACATGTTTGTTACCAGAATATGAGATGTGCAAATTTTGTTGTCAAGAAGCCCATGGTTATAGGGCATGAGTGTGCTGGGATCATAGAGGAAGTTGGAAGCCAAGTGAAGACACTAGCAGTGGGAGACCGTGTAGCTTTAGAGCCTGGAATCAGTTGCCGGCGATGCAATCTCTGCAAAGATGGTCGCTACAATCTTTGCCCTGAGATGAAGTTTTTTGGTTCTCCCCCAACTAATGGCTCTCTGGCCAATAAGGTATCCAACATTTGCATCTCTTCAAACCAAACTTCATAAATGAATATTATATAATCTACGTGAATGAAGTATTATTGAGTGATGCAGAGTTTGACAACAATTTATCTTCACTATCATTATGACGGAAAAATAAGGCTACACAAGTGCATCTAAACAGGACTTCAATTTACAAGAACATCTTGGCAATGTGATACATTATGTGCAGCTAGGAGGCATTCTTTGATAGTATTTTTCTAAGATTTTATCCCCCCTCCCCCCAAGTCTATGCTGGAAATGTGAACCAAATATATGGTTGACTAAACAGCACTTATTGTTCCCTGCGTTAGATTCCCTATTTGTTTTGCAATCCAATATAGCCTGTCATGAGATATCGATTTTAGCATTAGCATCTAATTTTATACCTTTGATTCAAGGAAATGTTAAATAAATATTCATAATTTTTATGTTCTAAATGCAAGAACACCGTGCTATTTTCTTGCAGGTGGTGCATCCAGAATATCTATGTTTTAAACTACCAGACAATGTCAGCTTGGAGGAAGGAGCAATGTGTGAACCCCTCAGTGTTGGTGTTCATGCCTGTCGTCGTGCAAATATCAGTCCTGAGACAAATGTATTGATTGTGGGAGCAGGACCAATAGGCCTTGTTGTCTTGTTAGCTGCTCGTGCTTTTGGAGCACCTAGAATTGTCATTGTTGATGTTGATGATTGCCGTTTATCTATTGCAAAGAATCTTGGTGCAGATGAGACCATTCAAGTTTCAACAAACATTCAGGTTCCCTTTTCCTTCTTTCTTCCCCCGCCACCCCACAACCCACCCACACCCAACCCCCCCCCCCCCCCCCCCCCCCCAAGTCAGTTGAACTTTCTTGTTAAATTATAAACAATTTGCCAAGAGTTATCTGTCTTCCAAGTTATTCATACTTGTAAATGATTTGAGTGATATTTGGACAGGATGTAGGTGAAGAAGTGGTAAAAATACAAAGTGCTATGGGCTCTGGCATTGATGTCAGCTTTGATTGTGTTGGTTTGAACAAAACCATGTCAACAGCTTTGAATGCCACTCGTTCAGGTGGAAAAGTTTGCCTTATTGGATTGGCTCAGAGTGAGACGACAGTTCCTCTTACCTCAGCAGCTGTCAGGTACCTCATCTTAAACTTTATCAAGGAAACAGATGATTTTTTCCCCTTAGCCTTCATTCCCCTACTAACCAAACAATCTTTAAGTTCCAATTTGAAAGCTGAACACTACTGCACTTATGTACAGAGATCCCAGAACTTTAAAACTCATTCCCATTTCCTTTCTTGGATTTCCTTTTGAACCCTGTGGAACAAATAAAATAATTCCCTTGACGATTTGACAGAAATAGATCTAGATATAATATATGATCACACTATTGGATGACAATGCATAGCAATGTGATGAAATTATTGGTACCATGACAAGGCATAATAATCTACTAGCAGATTATTGAGGTTGGTGTTTCCCAGTTCCTTGACAGAGGCCAGTTAGAGTGAGCAGATGAATTTGCAGAATTTTTTGTTACAAATTAGCTTTTGAGTCACTTGGTTTCCCCAATAATCCTTTTTGCAATTTTACATTGGTACAACCCCAACCCCTAATTCTTTTGCTTTATTCTGCATTTCTGTGTGTGTGAAAACAGGTAGAGACTAATTTTATGGTTTTCCTCACTTTAAACTTTAACTTCATATATTTAATGATTTTTTTTCCTGGTGTTAGGGAGGTCGATGTGATTGGAGTATTCCGATATAGGAATACATGGCCACTCTGCATTGAGCTTTTAAAGACAGGCAAGATTGATGTTAAGCCCTTGATAACTCACAGGTTTGGATTCTCACAAAAGGGGGTAGAAGATGCATTTGAAACCAGTGCCAGTGGACGTAGTGCTATTAAGGTCATGTTTAATCTGTAGACGCACTGTCGCAGGTCTTGTGATGCATCTAAGATTCTGTGTGAGCTGATTTCTTGCTTCTTTCTTTGGTATGATCCATCTTGTATTAACTAAGAAGAATAACATATCAGCAGTATGGCAAAAGGAAGTCATTGCAAAATAATGAAGACAAGGTAATATAGTATTCAAGATACAATAAATCAAAAAAATTAGTACTTGGCAACTTGGCTCATATCAGGAAACCTATTACAAGCAACAAGTATATTCTGGACTCTGGAGTGGTGTCCAGAAATTGTTAAAAAAAAAAGATAAGTAACGAAAATTTTTATTGAAAAAAAACAAATCCAAGTACACTGGGGGTGTACGCGGTGAGGAGTACAATCAAACTCTCAAATTACAATGCTCAAGCATATCTAGAAGAGAAAAAGAAATTGTAAAGTTCTACTAGAAAGGTATTTATAGCTAATGTATAGTAAGCAGGCAGAACCTCAAAGGAGCAATCCATTTCTCCAGCTATAGTACAAATGCAACGAAGAATTCTCTATTTCTTTCAAAGTTCTTCTTCTCACCAACCAAACAGAGAACTCTTCCTCAATATTCTCAGGAAACAAGGAACTCAACCCTGAACTATTTACATGAAATGAATAATCTGTTTGAAGCAACCAACCAACAACAGCTCAATACTTTGTCTTAACTGCAGTCTAATGCCTCTATTAGGAGCCATCGCTGGAGCTTCTATATAGTTTGTCCTAACTGCAGTCTAACAAACTCAAATAAGCAGCTGCCTCTAGAGCTGCTAAAGTGATCTACAGCAGAAATATGTTTTTTGGAGAAGCAAGACCTCCCAAATCAATGTACCTGTGCCTCATATTCCCCCAACTACGCACCACCCTGGCATAAAATCTACATTTGATTATGATTATCTTGGAAACTGTATTTTGGAGATGCTCTATAAGGTAACAAGCAAGCAGAGGACTTCAACTCTAAATGCCCAATCCACAGTGATACCTAGCGTAGTTCCTGTTATCACCACCTTTTTCCATAGCTTACCAAGGTTGAATTCTGTCCCCAAATATTTACCACCCTAGCATACTTTGTCAGGAATTTTTTGTTGAGGATCCACAGCCAGCCCCAAATTTTGGGACCAAGGCTTGGCTATTGTTGCTGTTTCTCATTGTCAAATGCTGGAACTCTATCAAAACTTCCTGTAGTGTAGAACCAACCCATTTTTAAGTCTGTGCAGGACACATCCATCAGAATTTGTCCCCTCAAAAGAATCCAAAATCCCAAACGCCGCTGGTTCCCTATCCAAAATAATTTCCAGCACCAACACATGTGACACTTTGATAAAACAAAAAACATCTTGGTCCCAGCGGCAAACAGGTTGTTTGTGGGTACGGTCCCGCCCTCCAGATATTTAGTGCTATGGTTAATACTCATTTGGTTTTACTAACACTACCAATGCACTAAATGAAATGTTCTGGTGAGGTTCATAGTTTGAGATGCCATACATGATGGTTCCTCATTTAAGATTGAATAAGGCACAGGTCTTGGGAGTTATAGACAATTTTGTACCATTTACTTCGATGGAACTACAACCAAATGGCTTCTGGACATTGCTTTCTACCATCAACTCTCTCATTTTAATAACATCATCCCATCTATCTGAACTGGCATAAGCATTTGCGGAGAGAACATAGTTCCCACTGTTACTAGGATCCATTTCCAGAAGCTTGTTTCTTGCAATCTCTGCCAAGACCATATGTCCATGAAGGTTACAAGCACTTAACAATATCCTCCATACCACAACATCTGGAACCATAGGCATTTTATTTATAAAATCATATGCCTTGTCCAGATTGCCAGAGCGGCTCAATAGGTCCACAACGCACCCATAATGCTTCATTTCTGGAGCGAGTCTGTGGACTTTGTCCATACTTTCAAAATATTCCAACCCTTTATCTACTAAACCAGCATGAGCACAAGCTAGTAAAACCCCAACAAAGGCTCCATGAGTTGGCTGAACACCATCTCTTAACATTTGTGAGAAAAGCTCAAGTGCCAAATCTGCGAAACCATTCACAGCAAGACCAGAAATCACTGAAGTCCATGAGATGGAGTCCTTCTTTTTCATTTCTTGGAACACTTCTAGAGCCTTCTCAACCACCCCACATTTGCAATACATATCTATCAAAGAGTTTCCTACGTAAACATCTGCTTTTACACCATGCTTACGGATGTAGTCATGAACCGCCTCTCCAACATCAAGTGATCCTAAATGGGCACAGGCAGAAAGCACGCTAGCTACCGTTATTTCGTCTGGTTTCACCTTTGCCGTCATCATTTCTTTAAAAAGTCTCACTGCATCAGCAAACTGGTTAGTTTGAGAGTAACCTGTGATCATAGAAGTCCAGGAGATCACATCCCTTTTAGGCATCTCATCAAAAAATTTCTGTGCAGCAACCAAGTTTCCCACTTTCGCATACCCCATTATCATGGCATTCCAAGAAACTATATTCTTTTCACGCATCCTATCAAATACTTCCTGTGCTAAATCCACCAAACCACGCCGTCCATACATATCTATCATAGTGTTCCCCAAGTAGACATCAACCAAAACATGATTCTCTTCAATATACTTAACCATAGAGTCTGCGATTTTCCATTCATTCAGATAACTACATGCTAAAATAACTTTCATCATTGTCACTTTATCAGCCTTCACATTTGCCACCTGCATTGCTTTAAAAACACCCAAAACCTCCTTAAATCTATTACACTGACAATACCCACATATCAAAGAGTTCCAAGAAACCAAATCTCTGTCGCCCATTTTATCAAACAGTTTCCTCGCAAGAACCAAATCACCACAAGAAGCATACATGTGAATCAAAGCATTGGAAACAAAAAGATAGGATTCAAAACCAAGTTTCAAAGCATGAACATGAAACTTCTTCCCATTTACAATATCAGAAACTCTAGCACAAGCCTTGAAAACAAATATAAGGGTCAAATTATCCCCAGCAAGTCCTTCGTGATACATACGGTTATAAAAACATATTGCTTTACTAGGTTGTTCACTCTGTGACAAACCACGAATCATATGGTTCCAAACTACCAATGTGGGACACTCAATTTGGTTAAAAACGAAGTGGGCTTTTGGCAAAGTTGGTGAATATAGTGCATAGGACTTGATAACCTCAGAAACTGAGTATGGATCAGTGAAAAGGTGGGTTCTGAAGAGGTGGGCATGAAGCTCTTTGATGGGATTGAAGGAGATTGAATTCTTAGTTACTCGCTCTGATTTTTGGGTCGTTGTGTAGGTGCTGAAGATCCTGGAAATGGGTCTTGCGAGTTTCATTAAGAACTAGATGGATTTGGGCGAGCCTAAGGTTTGAATCTGTGAGAGGGCCTAAACCGAAAGGACGATAATCAAAGCTATAGAATGTAGACTGTAGAGAGTTATTAGATGGAAATATTTGAGGGACAAACGGCAAGACTTCTTCTTGGGGGGTTGCCGTTGATTAAAGTTGTATTGTGAATGTTGGGTAATAAACGACTTGCCTTTGTCCAAATAGCGACCCTTCTCTTTGTTGCAAATAGCCAGGCAATAAAAAAAAATTTGATGATTAAGATAAAATATAAGGTAAAATACTATTTTGATCCCTGAACTTTATCAAAAGTTTTTTTTTTCATCTCTAAACTTTAAAAAGTTCATTTTTCGACCTTAACTATTGAAAAGTTCAAATTTCGTCCCTAAACTATTGAAAATATTTTATTTATGTCCTTAAACTTTAATAACGTTTATTTTTCATCCTTAGACTATTGAAAAGTTCTTTTTTTTCATCCTTATTTTTGTCTCTATATCATTCAAAAAATCTTTACAAAGTTTAGGAATGAAAAAAGAACTTTTTAAAGTTTAGGGATGAAGAACAAATTTTTAGTAAAGTTTAGGGATTAAAATAGTATTTTACCTTAAAATATATATCGAACTCTTAATCTTCCTCACAAGTTGTCATAGATAATGTGGGGGGGGGGGGAAATGCCCAATCTAACGTAGTGGGCCTAGAGCCCCATGTGAAAAAAAAAAAAAAAAAAAAAAAGTCATGGACTCTTTGTAATATTTAGTTTTGTACACCTATAAAGTATCTAGTAGGGGGCCATAACATAATTTTTAACTTGATGCCTCAATTTCTAACTTGATGGCTATGGTGTCCAGTAAGTTGGTACATTTTCATTTCTGTGAGCATATCCTCCTTTACCTATTATTAAAGTTTAGGCCAAAATGCAAAATCTATCATCTATGTTTCACCGAAATTCATTTTAATACTCAAACTTTGCGTTCGTTCATTTTAGTCCTTTAACCTTCAAGTTTATTCAATTAAGACTTTTTTTTATCAACTTTTGTCATATGTTTTGGTTAATTTTCCAAAATTTTAAAATTTTCTTCTAAATTTTGAAATTAAATAAATATATTAATTGTGAGGGGGAAAGACCCAATCTAACGTAGTAGGTCTAGAGCCCCATGTGAGGATTACTGTGCGTTCAAAGAGACGGAGGTGGTAAGGGCAAGGCCCATCTGGAAGAAGGATCCCCAGAAAAGAAAGATGGTTACTATCCGAGGAGATCACCATCCGTCCGAAGAGATTTTATTCCTCAGACGCGAATAGTACGGATCAATCGAACGTATAAAAGGTCAGAATGATCTTCCGAGCATTCCTACTGATCAAGATAAGCTCTGAGTATATCTAGAGACGATAAGAATGAGGAAATATCTAAAGGAAAACCTGCTACCACCGTATTTAAGGCACTACAGCAACTTTTCTGACCGCATTTATGTGGAGAAGACCCTTGAACAGTGTAACCTCACCTACCGTCACTCACAAAGAGCCAGAGGAGATACTTGACGTGACATATACTCAAGTAGGTTCACAGATGAAGTACAAGTGGACGATGGAGATGATGGGAAAGGAGATTATATAAAGGAAAGAAGTTCCTGATAAGAGAGGGAGGAGAGAGAAAAGGCAATAGGGAGGAGAGAGAAAAGGCAATAGAGAGGAGGGAAAGGCTTTATTGTAGCTCTAAGAACTGTAATCACTACATAATCAATGATATGCCTCTTCGGACACCAATTCATTTCATTTTTAGGTGTAAATTCATGTTGGTTTATACTTGGGGGTTGTGATTAACTGTTGTCAATTCCATAGTCAATCTAGCTCTTTCACCCATTCTCTACAAATTCATTGTTTTAGACTTGGGCCACAAATCCTAACCCTACATTAATAATTAAAAAGTATTTTCTAGATTTTTTTTTTCAATAAATTTTGACAAAAGTTGACGGAAATGCCTTAAAGGACTGAAACTTAGTAGACTAAAATGAACAAATGCAAAGTTAGAAGACTAAAATTAATTTTGAAGAAACTTAGAAGGTAAATTTTACATTTTAACCTATAGTTTATAAAATAAATTCATTTTTCAAAAGTAAAATTGTTTAAAGACTAATGTGACATTTCCTTTTTACTAAGAGGGTCAGTATTGATAGTGGTATAATAGCTAAATTACTATTATACCACCAAAAATACTAAAAGGTAGGCCACATTGATGGTGGTATAGTTTAGGTAAAAACATTTGCCAATGAGCTACAGTGAGTGCCCAAGAGAGATGCCATCTTTGGCAGCTCATTGTAGCCACAAGTTAATAAAAAAAAAAAATATATATATATATATATTTTTTAATTTCTTTCTAAACTCAGTCAAGTAGGACCAAGATACAGCGCAGCCAAGAAAGTAAAAAAAAAGAGGAAAGAAGCTCCTGATAAGAGAGGAATGAGGGAAAAAAGGCAATAGAGAAGAGAGAAAGGCTTTACTGTAGCTCTAAGAACTGTAATCACTACATAATCAATGATATGCCTCTTCGGACACCAATTCATTTCATTTTTACGTGTAAATTTATGTTGGTTTATACTTGGGGGTTGTGATTAACTGTTGTCAATTCCATAGTCAATCTAGCTCTTTCACCCATTCTCTACAAATTCATTATTTTGGGCTTGGGTCACAAATCCTAACCCTACAGATAACTCTCTCTCTCTCTCTCTCTCTCTCTCTCTCTCTCTCGATAATCTGATAACATGATATCTCATACTTACAAAGAAGTCTCCCATATATATAACACTAGTTGTTAACTTGTACTATACACGGGAATCTACTTATTTGTGAGGTAGACTAAAATAATTTTATAAAATCTTAAATTGATTAAGAAACTACACTATTGTTGATTTGCTTTTGTATGACTTCAATTTGTGTTACAATTTGATGAAAAAGTTATTGTTTGAACGTGTAATGGCTTACAAAAAATTTTCAGACAGTTTCAGATATTACAAAAAAATAACTCAAAAATTTAGATATTAAAAATTCTGAAAGTCCAAAAAAAATTAAAGAATCAGATGATTTACTGCTTAAAAATTATTGAAATAAAACAAAATATATATGATTAAACAATAAAAAAACATAAGAGAAAGATGAATTATATTTAAAAGAATAATCCATGGCTATAACTATTGAAAGGAATCAAAAGATTCAGAGCCTACAAATTATAGATAATTCAAATGTTAAAACTTCTAAAATGCCAAAAAAGATATATAATTAAAGAATAAGTTATTGAAACAATTTAAAAAATATATGACTATTCAAAAGAGAAATATAAGAAAAAGAAAAAAGTACATGAACCCATAAAGTAATAAGTTTTAAATTTTAATGGGTCTAAACTTTAAACAAACCTTATCACTTATCAGTAGGTGGCCCACGCTAAAAAATGTTGAGCAGGAGCCCACTTTGAAATAATGAAAGCCATAAATTCTCTTAATATATCGTATATAAGAAAAAATGTACGAAAATTACTTTTTTAAAAAATACATGAAAAGCCATAAAATAATTTTTTTTTTTAAAACAAAGTAAAGGAGAAGAAAATAACAGAAGAAGAGCTCATACTTTAGCTTAACAAAAAAAAATTGGGGTTTGCACTGCTTTTATAGTATTCATGATTAACCTTGCAAATTTGAAGATAAATTATCAATGTTTGAGTTTGAGTTTTTAGAGAGATAGAGTTTTACTTATTGTTAAGTTTGGACTAAACAAACATAATTTTATTCTAAAAAAATGATAATGATAAGTTTGAGTTTAAGTTGGATTTGTTAGAGAGACAGAGTTTCACTCATTATTAAGTTTGGACTAAATAAAAATAATTTTATTTAAAAAATAATAATAATGATGCGGCAAATTCTGGAGAGGTCAATAAAAAGTCAAATGTTTCAGTTTTATATATTATAATAATAATAATAATTGTGGGAGGAAACTTAGTCTCAGACCTCAAGAAGAAATTGTCATCTTCGGAAATGGCTTTGAGCCTTAGTCCTCAAGGTTTAGCTCAATCCTACACTGGGGAGAGACGCCTCCCACCCATGTCTTATAAGCCTGAGCCTAAGACATGAGTGTACCACCTACACACCTTTTTGTGGGAGGAAACTTAGTCTTAGACCCTGTAGACGACTAAATTTCTTAGTTCGAAATAAATCAAACAAGTAAAATAGTTGTACAAATGCGAATTTGTATTGATGATTGTGTGGTACAATTCTCTGTAATTACAAAAGAGTGATCCTCTGATTCGATCTCCTTGCAAGACTTATTGATTTGGATTTGTGGTAATGTGATTGTGACTTGAACACAAAATATCCTTCAATTTGGTTGAGGAATGGATCAAAGATTGCTAAAACAGAATTACAATGAATCTCTGGCTATGAGCTTGTTAGAAATTCTTTGTTCTTTGTGTTCTTCGTGTGTTCTTCGTGTTCTTGGATTTGTGGTGGAAGTTCTTCGGGGCTTTAGAGGCTTGAATCCGCAGAGCTTCACTGATTTGTGCTTTGTTGGTGTTTTCGGACACTTTAGGCTTGATTCCCGCAAACTTTTGGATCTAGGCGGATGATTTGGATGATTTCTCTTCGAATGTTCTTCGTATTCGAAGTTGAAGTTCTTGAAGTTCTTGGAGGCTTTAGAGCTTGGTTCCGGCAGAGCTTCTGGACTTCTGAATCTTCTCTGATGCTGCTTGTGCTTCAAATGGCTCTTGGTGTCCTCCTAATGGCTTAGGAAGGCTTCTATTTATAGGAGTTTTGGGGTAGGTAAGCGACACGTGGCGGAGTCTGATTGGTGACACGTGGCAGAGCTTGATTGGTCCGCTTACGTCATCGCCTGCACGTGCGAGGCTGATTGTGTCATCGCTTACACGTGCGAGGCTGATTATGTCATTGCTTACACGTGCGATGATGTGTGATTGGTTCTTGTATGACACTTGGCGAATTTCTGTTGGCTTCTGAATAGCAATAGTAAAACCTAGCAGTAGCATGTGGCGCTTTGTAATTGGCTGCATTTTGTGGACTTGGTAGTGTGACGTGTCAGCTTGTGATAGGTCGGGAATTTTCCTTCTCTACAAATGCCCCCTCGAGACTCGTTCACACACACAGTTTCAGAGTGTAGTGTGAGAATGAGTTTCGAAAACAGACTTTTACTCTTGGCTCTTCAAATGAAGTAATTGGAGGTGGCGGAGCTTTTAGCAGGATGAGATAATTTCCGAGGAGTAGACCCACCCATATGAAAGGATCTGGTAAGACCGAAAAGGGGTCTGCCTGTATTTGAATGGTCTTGCATGACCGAGCCTTCTCAGCAGAGATTAAGTTGAAGTAACTTCAGAAGAGTGTTTTTGGATTGTTGGCGGCGATCACATGGTGTAGAAGATGGGGAAGATGCGAGGATGGTGGCTGGGTACAGCATGCGGAGCCATGGGGCTAGCCTCGTGCTTTTAAGAGCCGCTGGTGAAGTTATATCAGAAGAGTATACTTCGGATTACGGCGAGGCCATGTGGGAAAGTGATTGAGTGCGCATGCGTCATCGTTTTACCCAGGTTGAAGTAATTTCAGAAGCTTATGGATCCTGGAGATGACGGTGTTGGTGGTGAAGAAGACGGGGATGAAGCAAAGCGAATGGGTGAAACATACGCCACCATGGTTCTGATCCTGTATGTCGGGAACCCTCTGGTGTAGGTGTTTCTAGGAGATACACCTTTGAAAATGGGGTGGCTGTATGTTTGCATGTGGTCTGACAGTGAGTCGTAGAATGTGCATGCGTGATTGGACCATACTGACAGACGTTAAGTTGAAGTAATTTCAGAAAAATGCATTCTGAAATACTTCAAGTTGAATTTAAGTTGGAGTAATTCCAGAAAGTGTGTTTTGAGGTACCAGCAACGATGACCTCTGGATCCCACGCTGATGGGAACATGGAATATGGCTTTGGCCACCCTTTATCAGCCCCAAAGGCTGAACTCTGATGAGCTGGTGCCCCGGAGGTTGTTTCAAGTGTTGGATGAAAGACAATTTGTAGGATACCCCAACACTTTTTACCATCTTCACCTATTGACACTTGTTGGGAAAGCACAACAAAGTGAAAGATGGAGCTAACTTGTGATTCTGGTCTTAAAAACCAGCCAAGTTGCTGTTTGTTCCGAACCGCTGCTTCTGTTGGAAGACCAAGCAATTGAATAGAGACTACAGGAGCCTTGAGGTTAGGCATAGGTGTCTCTGCTGGACTTGGATGTCCTGGCCAACCAAATCTGAAGAAGCATGGAACCACAATGCAGGCCTTGTTATGAATAACTTTATGGACAAAGGTGGTTGTTAGGTGGAGAAACCAAATTTGTTTGGATCTCAAAACTACAATGATGCTGTGATGAGGGTTTCTACCGAACCATGAGAGGGTTGATTTCAAACTGATTGTGAAGTGATATTGGTTGCTGAGTGTTGAGAATGATGAAGCCATAGTGAGAAATGGCTGTGAGAAGGAGGACTTGAAAATTTGAAAGAAGCAAATCTTCATTTCATGACTCAGGGTTTTTCTGGATGAGTTTTTGGTGAATCCGGCCCTTTTATTTATAGCAGAGAGATGAAGAATGGTAGATGGAGTAGTCAAGAATGGCGGATGGAAATTTTTGGTGAGAATGGTAGATTCTTGACTGGTAGATGCCGAATGGTAGGTGGGAATGTTTGGCACCGAAAGGGGAGTGGTAGGTTGGACGGGTGACCCGATGTGATTTTAAGTTCAAGACACACTTGTGAGAGTTTATCTGTACTTTTGAAAGGGAAGTCTTGATAGAGCCTGGAGAATAACCTTGAGAGGGTTCAAACCAAGTGGATGAATCTCAAATTTTGATATTGAGAGCTTTAGTTTTGGACATTGTCAGTACTTCGGAGATGTGAGTCAGATTGGTGATTTCCAAGTCACGAAAAACTATGCAAGACAAGTCTGGCTTGAAAATCTTGACTTTGGATTAATTTCAACACAAAAGACAACTATCTTGGAATTGAGTTATTTGTGCAATTTCTGAGTCTCAAATGATGAAACGGATTCCAAAATTGGAATGTACGCGAAAAATTGAGCAAGATAGGTCCATCTTAAAAATTTTGACTTTCGGTCAACATTTTCGCAAAAGTCAACTTTTTTGAAATTGGACGTTTGCACAATTTCCAAGTCTCGAATGAAGAAACGGATCCCAAAATCGGAATGTACTCGAAAAACTGAGTGGGACAGGCCGGTCCTGAAAATTTTGACTTTTTGGTCAAAGTCAAAGGTCGAACTTGGTCAAAGCCTTTTTCTTTTTCTTTTTCTTTTTCTTTTTCTTTTTTTTTTTTTTTTTTTTTTTTTTCTTTTCGGTTCGGCCGGGTCAGATTTTCGGGTCAAACCGGGTCGGTCTGGTCAAACGGGTCAGACCGGGGTTCTGGATGATGACGTCATCCATGACGTCATAGAGGCGCGTGTAGCGCGTGTGGTAACTGCCAGCGCGTGAGAGCGCGTGAACAGTGTGGGAGCGGCGCGTGATGCGCGTGAATCTGAGACTCGGACATCCGACGCATCTGGTGGCGCGTGGAGGCGCGTGCCTCACTTTTTGTACCTGAAATTTTCAGGTTTTATAGATATAAGGCCGTTGAAGACGCCTGTAGGGTCAGTTTTGTGAAACTTGGATCATATTTGCACAGATTTGAAGGATGAGGGCGCGATTTCCGAAACTATTTACGGCGCGTGGAGGCGCGTGGCTAGGCTTTTGGGATCGAATTTTTTGGGTTTTGTAAATCGGAGCCTTCTGGATCGACTGGTAATGCCATTTCCTTGAAATGAAGTCTGGGTTTGTACAAATACGAAGGAGCAGGCCGCGACCCTCTGAAGCTTTTTGCGGCGCGTGAAGGCGCGTGGTTTCTCCGTTGAGACTGACTTTTCTGGGTTTTGGAGATCTTTGTCCGTTTAAGATCTCTGTGGGGTCAGTTTCGTGAAATGATCTTTGGATTTTCACAAATTTGGAAGAGAAGGCCGTGCGTGAATTTGTCTTATATTAGACTGATGTGGCTTTTCTGCAGCTCTGACAAGGCGGTGCCAAGAAACTTACTAAATGTCTCTTTTGTTTGCTGAATTTTATTTTCAAAATTCGGTGCAGACTTCTTTGATTTTTAGTGCTGTGAGTTTGCAAAATCTCACTTTGAGCGTATGCTATTTTCATGCACGCGAACACCATTTTTTTCCACTTGTCGGTTGGTGAACCATTTAATAGTTTGCTGACTTTCTTCATTTTTCTTGCCTTCTATCTCAGAAGTTTTCTATATAAAGGCATGTTATTGCCTTCCTTTATCACTGAGACACATGCTGAACATTCAGCTTTCTTCTCCTGCTTTCAAATATTTTTTTTTTTTTTTTACGTGCTTTGAGACCTTTTCCTGACAAAATTTTTTGTTGCTTGTTTTTGTTTTGCAGCATTGGTTTTTTTTGGCAATTAAGCTGCACCAACACTTGTCTTTTCAACGCAGCCATCTCAAGAGTCTTTGCAACAACGTTTCTGTGAGGATATTCAGCCAGGCAACAATGCTATCACCAATACTTGTCTTTGAAGTCGTACTGGCTCTGATGTAGGCAATGAAGTAATGCTAGCACTTGTTTTTGTATGAAGGTGATCCACACTTGTCTTTGTCATGAAGCTGGGCCAACTCTTGCATTTGCATTGAAGCATCACCATTACTTGTCTACTGAAGCAATATTTGCACTCGTCTTTTTTAATGAAGCCTTTTCAACATGAAGCCACGTCAACACTTCACTTGCGCCGCAGCCATGCCAATATTCGTCTTTGCCATGACATCTCGTCAACACTTCATCTGTACTGAAGTCGCACCAATATTGGCCTTTGAAGTTGCATTAGCGCCAATTTTTAAAGGCGACAAAGTTCAAACATCAAGGGTACATAGTATTATCGCCAGACAACAAGATTTTAGAGATGTCATCAAGATTTTGAAGATGCAAGGAGCTCATTAAGACTTTGAAGATGCCAACGAACCCTTGAAGTTTCAAGAAGATTGCCACCAAAACTTTGAAGATGAAAGGAGCTCTCATTAAGATTTTGAAGATGCAAGGAGATGCCAATAAAACCTTTAAGTTTCAAGAAGCTCCTACCAAGACTTTGAAGATGCAAAGATGATGCCAACAAAATCTTGAAGTTTCAAGAAGCTCCCATCAAGACTTTGAGGATGCAAAGAGATGCCAATAAAACCTTGAAGATGTGAGAAGAATGCCGCCAAGACTTTGATATTGCACGAACATGCCCTTAGAGGAGAGATGACGCAACACCAACTTCAACACCAACTTTAGATGCTGGAGGAAGGTGACGTTGTCCAAATTTCAGAGACATGATATGAAACGGC
Source organism: Quercus suber (assembly GCF_002906115.3). NCBI lineage: Eukaryota > Viridiplantae > Streptophyta > Magnoliopsida > Fagales > Fagaceae > Quercus > Quercus suber. The sequence continues at coordinate 412,161 of NW_027069738.1, forward strand.
ACCACTCAGAAGGGAGATGATGTGGTTCAAATTTCAGAGTTGTGAAGTGGCACAACCTAGAAGAGAGACGATGTAGCTTAGACTTGCAAGGTACAAGAAGATGCCCCCAGAAGATAAGTGATGTAAAACATACTTTAGAGACATGGGAGGATGTCCACAGAAGAGGGGCAATGCCATGAAGACTTCATTCTTTGCAAAAGAGGTTGAAGATTTTATTTTACTCCACAACCAAGAACTAACTTATGTTTATCATTAGTTCAAGGAAAGCCGAGTAACACCAATTCTTTGCAGCTGTCTTTTTCTACCACAATGATCTTTGAGTATCATGTAGTAAGGAATTGACTGATCCTAAGCAACGCCTGCCAATTAAAAGGATCTCAAAAGCATATTGACGACCTTTGAAAAATTCCTTAAGCTAGACTGGCAATCCTTCTTCTTTTTCATGTGACTGAACTTAGTAAATGATACCAAGTTGCCTACGTACCCCCGAGAGGGATCAAGTCATTACGTAGTTCAAATGGTTTTTTTTTTTTGCAAAAAGGGGGGCTCAGTGTGTAATAGTGGGTATCACCACTAATCGAACCCGAGACCTCTCAAGGGCGAATTGGGCATCCAACCACTACGCCACACTAGCAATTGGTGACATAGAGTGGGATTAATTTCTCTTTATTGGTATGCTTTCAAAGGTAATGGGAAGACATCATGTACCCTTGCAGCATTACAGTGGGCAGTTTAAACTCTTACCAAGGAGCAATCCTCGACTTTCAAGCATAGAAGCGCTTGAGGAACTTCCCATTGATGGGGCCGATCCTTACACCATCATTATCAATCAATTTATAAGCTCCATTGGTGTAGACTTCTTGCACAACATAAGGGCCATCCCATTTTGAAGTGAACTTATTGCCTGTACGATGAGTTGTGATGATAGGTCTTCGGACAGCGAGGACTAAGTCACCAACTTGGAATGATCGTGGTTTAACTTTTTTATTGAAGGCGCTTGAAAGACGAGCTTGATAACACTCAAGGCGTTGTTGGGCCTCGAGCCTTTTCTCATCAAGTGCCTCTAATTCTTGCAATCTGAGCTTGACATTTTCTTCTCCAGTCAATCCTTCTTGAATGGCAATCCGTAATGATGGGATTTGACGTTCCAAAGGAAGGACAGCTTCCACTCCATAGACAAGAGAATATGGCGTCGCTTGAGTAGGCGTTCGAAATGTTGTTCGATATGCCCATAATGCTTCTCCGATTCTTTCATGCCAGTCTCGCTTCGTCTTGGAGACCACCTTTTTCAACAAACTGCCAAGTGTCTTGTTAAATGCTTCAGCTAGTCCATTTGCCGGGGCATTGTACATGGAGGAGTTGTATTGTTTAAACCCAAACTTCTCGCATAGTTCCGTCATCAACCTATTGTAGAACGGTTTCCCATTATCAGTTATGATATAACGAGGGACACCATACCGATAGATCAAATGAGTTCGAATGAAATTGACAACTGTCTCTTTCTTCACTTCCCTGAGGGGTACAGCTTCCGCCCACTTCGAGAAGTAATCAGTTGCGGCCAAGATGTACAAATGGCCACCGGATGACTTTGGTAATGGTCCTATCGCATCAAGCCCCCATGCATCAAAAGGCCAAGAAGCTACAGTTGGGTGGAGAGGTTCTGGTGGCTGGTGGATGAAGTTTGCGTGATACTGACAAGCTTCGCATTTCTTAGCGAACTCCATGGAATCTTGCACCATTGTAGGCCAATAGTAACCCATTCGTTTGATCCTGTAATGTAACTTAGGACCCGACTGATGTGCGCCACATATTCCAGAATGAGCCTCCTCTAAGGCTTGTTTAGCCTCCTCCTCACCTAAGCAACGAAGAAACAATCCATCAAATGAACGGCGGAAGAGAGTGTCTTTATAGTAAATGAATCGAGCAGCCCTCCGCCGAATTTCAGTCTTGTGACGTTTATCATCCGGGAGTCTTCCATGTTGAAGGTATTCAATGATCGCTTGTCGCCAATCTTCTTTTTCAACAAGGCATACCGAAATGACGTTGGCTTGTTCTTCTTCTTCTTCTTCAATTATGAGAGGTACCACCCACCTTTGGGAGATAGCAACTTTGGTGGTCTCTTCTTGAGATAATGCCAAGGCGGTAGCCAAATTAGCTAAAGCATCAGCTTGTCTATTCTCCTTTCTTGGTATATGCTCCAATGTGATGGCCTCAAAATTTTTTAACAACTTCTTCGCATATTGGCAATAGGGGATGAGGTCTTCCTTCTTGACGTCATATTGTTCCAAGATTTGGTTAATAACCAATTTGGAGTCCCCAAAGATCTCAAGTTGCGATATGCTCATTTCAATGGCCATTTGTAGACCAATAATCAATGCTTGATATTCGGCTACGTTGTTAGAGCAAAGTTCGCTTAATGAGAACGAGTACAGAAGTATTTGCCGTTGTGGAGAAACAAACACTACACCTGCCCCCGCTCCTTCTCGACGTGCAGCCCCATCAAAGAACATCATCCATGGTGGCATTACCTCAATGTAGAACACGTCTTCATCCGGGAAGTCATCGGAGAACTCCCAATCAGATGGAACTGGGTGATCAGCCAAGAAATCTGCCAATGCTTGTCCCTTGACAGCTTTTTGTGGGACATATGTAATGTCATATTGTTGTAGCAAGACCGCCCATCGAGCTATACGACCCGAAACCACTGGCCTAGAAAGGACATACTTAATCGGGTCCGCTTTTGCTATCAAACGAACTGTGTATGCTTGCATGTAGTGCTCCAGTTTATCTATAGCAAAGAAAAGAGCGAGACACATCTTTTCAATAGGAGAGTAATTTAATTCAGCTCCATTGAGAGTTCGACTTAGATAATAAAGGGCTCTTTCTTTTCCTTCTTCATTTTCTTGCGCCATAAGAGCACCCAGAGACCTTTCTTGTGCCGCGATGTACAACACTAAAGGCTTTCCTGGAATAGGAGCACCCAAAACTGGAGGATTAAGCAAGTATCTTTTAATGCGTGCAAAAGCATTGCTACAAGCCTCATCCCATTCAAAGTGCACATCCTTCTTCATCAATCTATTGAAAGGTTGACATCGACCAGCCAAGTTCGAGATAAATCGTCGGATGTAAGCTAGTTTTCCCTGCAAGCCTCTAAGTTCTCGCAGATTCTTGGGCTCTGGCATTTTCTGGATAGCCTCAATTTTGGACTGGTCAATTTCAATACCGCGATGCCTTACAACGAAACCAAGAAATTTCCCAGACGTTACGCCAAAAGCGCATTTGCGTGGGTTCATTTTAAGCTGATATTTTCTCAGGCGGTTGAACACGGATCGCAGATCTACCAGATGGTCTTCCCTCCTTTTTGTTTTGACCACCAGATCATCGACATAACACTCCACGTATTTGTGAAGTACATTATCAAAGATCTTTTGCATGGCCCGTTGATAAGTAGCACCAGCGTTCTTTAATCCAAAAGGCATCACTTTGTAACAGTAAATGCCCTTAGGGGTACGAAAAGCTGTGAGCTCTTCATCTTTAGGGTTCATTCGAATTTGGTTGTAGCCTGAAGAACCATCCATGAAAGATAAAGCTTCGTGACCAGTAGTGGCATCAACCATAACCTCAGTGATGGGTAATGGAAAATCATCCTTAGGACATGCATTGTTCAAATCACGGAAGTCAACACACACCCGGATTTGTCCATTCTTCTTTTTGACAGGGACGATGTTAGCGATCCATTCCGGGTACTGCACTTCACGAATAAAACCCGCCTCGATTAGCTTATTGACCTCAGTTTCTATTTGAGGGATAAGCTCCGGCCGAAAGCGTCTTTGGGCTTGTTTAACTGGGCGCACGCCTTTCTTTACCGCCAAATGGTGTACAGCAATACTTGGATTGAGCCCGGGCATTTCCTTGTAAGTCCAAGCAAACACATCTTTGTATTCTACTAGGAGCTTGAGGTACCCTTCTTCTTCTTCAGGGGTGAGAAGCGCACTGATGAAAGTTGGCCGAGGTTCTTCAGCAGTTCCTAAATTGACCTCTTTAAGTTCATCAACTGTAGCCTGTCCTCCATCTTCCAAGGCTGGAGGAGCTTCCTCAACCTCTTCATCTTCAGCATCTGAAATTGTATCCTCTTCTATTGTAATATGAAATGAGGATGATACTTCTTCAATTTGCTCATTGTGGGCGAGTGACTGACTTGTGTGTACAATCGTTCGTCTTTTGACTTTAAGCGATCCTTCAATGCTGATATCTAAGGCAAGATTACGCTTCATGCGCGAAGGAATGCTACTGCGGATCTCATCATTGGCTTTCTTCTCCCTTTGATCCTCAAGGTTTATTGAATTTTGAGAATGATTATCACCAGGCCTTTTTGTTGCCCCCAATCTATCAAAGACTGATTTACAAGCATGAGTGTCACGATTTTGTGTTAAGCAAGTTGTATTTAACCTGTCGAACACTGTAACTCGTGACGATGAGCCCTCAATGCGATCAAACACTGAGACCCGTGATGGAGGGTGATCTTTCCTTTGATTCGAGCTCTCGTCGACCTCCACTGTTATGTATTGGGAACTTGAAGCATTGGTTCTTCTCTTGATCCATATCTGGGCTGGTTGTTCCGGAGTATAACCTAATCCTGTCTTTGGGATAGGAATCTTATGCCCTTCAAGCCGCATTTTCCTTTGTGTTTTGCTAAGGCCATGCATCTTTTCTCCGGTAGCTTCTGGAATTAGTTTTCCTAAGTCTCCTTGTTTCGAGAAATCGTAGCCTGCTCTGGCTAACAGCTTATATGCATTTGGGTCGAACCAATCTTTCGTCCGCTCACTTGGTGGAATACCCTGCTTTGTCAAACTTTGTGAAGACCTCACGAATCCCTTTAGTGGTTTCGAGGGCAAAGGATTTGTGGATGAAGTTAAAGGCATGGCATGATTTTCTTTCAATATGGCTACATCTTCCATCGTGAGTTTCGTAGAAGACTTTTCCATGTCTTTTGTAGATCGAAGGCATTCCACAAATGGTGACTGTCCATTCTTGCGGTGTGACAATGGTACATAACGGAGGAATGGAGGATTATTGGAAGGTGTTGAAATTTCAGCTTTTGTTGAATTACTGGTAGATTCACCATTCCCGCATTCTGGACCTTTCTTTGAGGAAGGATTATGCTTCTCTTCACTCTGCTTACTTTCTATTGACGGGATCTCAACCGGGAGAACTTCACTAGTAATGTTATCTTCTATATAAAATTTTGCGTCAGCAAAATGAGCTTCAGTCTCAGCAAAAGGCTTTAAATCAGCATTGACCTTTTTTATTCCACCTTGAAGATACTTGAAACATTGATGCAAAGTTGATGGCACTATTCCATTTCCGTGGATCCACGGACGTCCTAACAATATGTTGTAGGTTGTCTTGGCATCGATGACATGGAACAAAACGTTACTTGTCAATTCTCCAATGATTAATTCCAAGTGTATCATGCCGATTGCACGTTGTCCTCCTTGGTTAAAACCTTGAATGACTAAACGACTGTGCGATAATTCCTCCATAGTCAGACCAAGTCGTCTCATTGTCATTTTTGGTAGTATATTAACAGCTGAACCTCCGTCAATGAGAATTCGATCGATCTTTTGTTCGCGAGTATAGCCAGAGACATAAAGTGGACGATTGTGGGGCTTAGAGCCTAACAACAGATCTTCATCAGTGAAAGTTAAGTCTGGAGAGCACGCGTAACATTCCTGGGTTTGTTGGAGCGTGTTGGTAGAAGGGGTGTATATCTCTGGCTTTTCAAGAGTTTGAGCGAGTGCTTCTCTTGGTGAGATGGAGGATTGCAAGGGTTCAACTTCATCAACTCGAGATTGGAGTTCCTCCACGGATGGCAAAGTCTCATTTGGACCACCATGGCCAACATCCTCATTTTCATCCTGAATTTCGCAATGAGAGACTGTGTGAACGGCCTCGGCTGAGGCATTTTGAAAGAATTTTCTAGGGAAGAATTCCTCCAATGTGATGAGATTTCGAAGTTTTTGGGTTCGTGCTGAATTGTCAGACATTTTTGTTCCCAGTTTTTCTTGCCTTTTATCACTCCTTCTTGACCAAGGCTGAATCTGGTTTTGTGCTCTTCTAGACTCTTGGGTGATCAAATGAAGAGGGAATGTACGTTTCTTCTTCCATCTCCTGCGAGTAACCACCGTCCAACCTTCTTCCTCATCCATTGTTGACTTTTTATCATCATTTGAATCATAATCAGGTGCCTTTTGTGGGAGCTGAATTTGCATAGGTTCTAGAGAACCAAACTGAATGAGAGTGGTATTTGCCCCCTGCTTAGGTAACCCACAAGCAAAGGTTACAAGGTTTGACTGAGCAACATCATTAAAATCCAAGTCGATTTTCCCTTCCTTGGCGAGCTTCATGATGAGTTCTTTAAGAACAAAGCATTTTTGGATTGGATGGCTTATGATGCGATGATAGTTACAGTAGTTCGGGTTATCAACTTTTCCCATCTCCTCCGGTCGTTTGCATTCTGGCAATTCAATTAATTTCAACTTGAGCAGTTGTTCTAGCATTTCGGGCATATCGGTATCTAGGAAAGGATACACTTTTTGTTCCCATTCCTTGAGTGATGAACGCCGCGTCTCACGCTGTTGGCCCACATCGGGCCTCTTTTCGTTGGCCTTCACATTTCTTGTTGAAATTTTGATTGGAGCAAGGTTGACATTCATTGAGTCTTTGACATTGCTTTTCGGCTTCCTGTCATTTTTCCTCATTTCCCGTCTCTCTTTCCTTTCCTCAGGTACGGGAGGTTTTGTATTTCCATGGTTAGAGATACTCAATTCCATGTCATGCGCACGAGTTGCTAACTCTTCAAATGTTCGGGGCTTTATCCCTTGAAGGATGTAAAGAAGTCCCCAATGCATGCCTTGGATGCACATCTCTATAGCAGATATTTCAGAAAGTCTATCCTTGCAATCTAAACTCAAAGAGCGCCATCGATTGATATAATCAACGACAGGCTCATCTTTCCACTGTTTGGTATTGGTAAGTTCCATCATGCTCACCGTGCGCCGTGTGCTATAGAATCGGTTGAGAAACTCTCTTTCAAGTTGTTCCCAGCTATCGATTGACTCAGGCTCTAAGTCTGTATACCAATCAAAGGCATTTCCTTTCAGTGAGCGAACAAACTGCTTCACCAAGAGGCCTCCTTGAGTCCCTGCATTCTCACATGTTTCTACAAAATGGGCAATGTGTTGCTTAGGATTTCCATTGCCATCAAATTGCAAGAACTTGGGGGGTTGATACCCATTTGGCATCCTCATATTATCGATGCGCTTTGTATAGGGCTTCGAATATATGAGAGAACTTGTAGAAGAGCCTCCATATTGTGCCCGAATAGTGTTTGTTATCATGTCCTGCAATTGTTGGATAGATATTGAAGCCATTGAGGCGGAATGTCCGTGTTGAGAAGTGCCTTCAACTCCTTTTCCCTTATCACCCTTAGCATTTTCTCCTTTCAAGGTAAAGCCAGGTGGGCGCTCAAGGCCATGACTTGATTCACCCGAATCTTCTACCTCCAACTTGTTCATTAGGGTTGCAATTTTGATGTCCTTTTCTTCAAGTGATTTTGTGAGGAGGATGATCCTTTGTTCCATTTCAGCCATCTTTTCTTCCATGGTAGAGGTGTTAGTCATCATTACTGGCATGACCTCTAGATGTGATGGAGAAAATGATGAAATAGGATGAGTCAAAGGTACTCCATTCCTTAAGTTTCTCATCACAGGTGAAGAGTTGATAGAAAAGGTCCTTGTTGGGGATGATTCATTACTGTTCTCCAAATCTTTCGAGACAGATGAATCCTTATTGGTAGCTTTCCTATTTGCAAGAAAGTCTAGAGAGATGACAGTAGAAAGCTCGCCCTCTTTGGTTGGTTGAGGTTGAAGTCGATCAAGAGCTTTGGATCGACTGCGAGTGACTGGGCCGGCATAATCACCAGTACTGGAAGCATCAACGGCTGATTTTTGAACATTCTTGCTAGAGGCCATTGAAGTTGGTAGCAAAATGATGTCGAATTTCTTTTGAAGGAGAAAGAGATGAGAGGCAGAGATGTCCCACCGGGCGTGCCAGAATATGTAGACGACTAAATTTCTTAGTTCGAAATAAATCAAACAAGTAAAATAGTTGTACAAATGCGAATTTGTATTGATGATTGTGGTATAATTCTCTGTAATTACAAAAGAGTGATCCTCTGATTCGATCTCCTTGCAAGACTTATTGATTTGGATTTGTGATGATGTGATTGTGACTTGAACACAAAATATCCTTCAATTTGGTTGAGGAATGGATCGAAGATTGCTAAAACGGAATTACAATGAATCTCTGGCTATGAGCTTGTTAGAAATCCTTTGTTCTTCATGTTCTTCGTGTTCTTCGTGTGTTCTTCGTGTTCTTGGATTTGTGGTGGAAGTTCTTCGGGGCTTTAGAGGCTTGAATCCGCAGAGCTTCACTGATTTGTGCTTTGTTGGTGTTTTCGGACACTTTAGGCTTGATTCCCGCAAACTTTTGGATCTAGGCGGATGATTCGGATGATTTCTCTTCGAATGTTCTTCGTATTCGAAATTGAAGTTCTTGAAGTTCTTGGAGGCTTTAGAGCTTGGTTCCGGCAGAGTTTCTGGACTTCTGAATCTTCTCTGATGCTGCTTGTGCTTCAGATGGCTTGGTGTCCTCCTAATGGCTTAGGAAGGCTTCTATTTATAGGAGTTTTGGGGTAGGTAAGCGACACGTGGCGGAGTCTGATTGGTGACACATGGCAGAGCTTGATTGGTCCGCTTATGTCATCGCTTGCACATGCTGGAATGATTGTGTCATCGCTTACACGTGCGAGGTTGCTTATGTCATCGCTTACACGAGCTGATTCATGATTGGTTCTTGTATGACACTTGGCGAATTTCTGTTGGCTTCTGAATAGCAATAGTAAAACCTAGCAGTAGCATGTGGCGCTTTGTAATTGGCTGCATTTTGTGGACTTGGTAGTGTGATGTGTCAGCTTGTGATAGGTCGGGAATTTTCCTTCTCTACAGACCCCAAGAAGGAATTGTCATCTTCGGAAATGGTTTTGAGCCTTAGTTCTCAAGGTTTTGCTCAATTCTACATTGGGGAGAGATGCCTCCCACCCATGCCTTATAAGCTTGAGCTTAAGATATGAATGTACCATTATTACATATGGGTGAGAGGCGTCTCTCTTGGAAGTGGGATTGAGCAAAACCTTGAGGACTAAGGCTCAAAGCCATTTCCAAAGAGGACAATTCATTCTTGGGGTCTGAGACTAAGTTTCCTCCCACAATAATAATAATAATAATAATAATGAGAAAATGTTTTAACAAAACAAAACAAATCCTCCTCTACTTTGTTTCTTTCGTAGTAGTATATACTATAAAAATAGTTTCGTTTAGAGACTAACACCACTCCCAGTTATACATATGTGTCCACTCCACATAGGTCCCAACGTCATTTGAACTGTATTTTTACAGCCAATATTAATGTTTCTTGATTAATATTTTTCTTGTAACCGGTTATGTACTCTTAATATTTTTATATTTTATGAGGGAACTTATTTTATTTTATAGGAATTATGAGTGGACTTTTAAGAATGATGATCGTTTTTAGTTAAGTTTAACCCTTAGTTAAAACAAAACATATAAATCAAATTTACAAATAGAAAAAAAAAAAAATTAAATACTGGAGTGGAAAATTGTGAAACTTGGCAAAAAAGTTGAAGGCTTTGGTTATATATATATATATATATAGATGAGTTTATAACGTATGTTTATGCTTGTAAAAATAATTATATTTTTACAATAGAGATGATGAGGTGATTATTTTATGTAGGTGCATGAGGTGGTTATCATAATTTTTGCACTCGGTATTAGAAATGGGTTACTTAATACCAAAAAATAAGAAGATTGAACATGTATTGCAAACATATACAACATTTAAAAATTATTTGGATTGTAATTGTACTTCAACTTTAATATAATATATATGAATAGAAGTAACTTTTTATTTATTTATTTGAAAAGAAAATAGAAATTAGAAGTAGGAATTCAATTTGATTCGATGAACTAAGAATCTATATATATATATATATATATAGAGATATTAATAGCTAAAACTCAGAGAAAATCTAATTAAATTAAAATTGAATTTTCAATTTTGTGCAAAGTGAATTATTAAGTGTAAAAATCGAAGAATCCAAATCCAATTAGATTCAAAATAGGATTTCAATTGAAGTTCAATTTTCCATCATGTGTCCATCTAAGTTTTTAATTTTTGTGGCAAGTAAATTAGTGGTGCAAAAATCGAAGAATTTAAAACCAATTAAATTCTAAATATTATATATATATATATATATAATGAGAAACCATTACATATTTTAGAAATGTATATGATTGTTTTTAATTGTACTCGTGCATATGTATGAGACTACAGACTATTTTATTTAAAAGGATAATTATTATTTGGGTTAAAATGCAAATACAACCCTTTGACTTGGGTTTTCTCAAAAAAGAAAAAAGAAAAAAGAAAAAAAACCCTTTGACTTGGGTCATTATCCAATACATTATGTGCTAAAAATTGAACTTTTAAACCATGATGATATATACAATATCGCAATTGATATTTTTGTTAGAGTTTCATTATTTTTGGTAAACTAGCATTAGTTATTAATGACTTAATGGGCTCCGTAGAGATGACTAGGGGAGATATATAACTTTTTGGACAAAACTTAGATTAAGCAATTTAGGTGTTGTTTCTTGTGTTCTCCTTTTAAGATTTAGTCATATAACTACTTAACTAAAAAATATACTTCCATCCCATAAAAAAAAAATTCACATAGTAAAATTTTAAAAGGAGAACTTAAGGAACAGTGCCTAAATACTGTATTTAAGTCTTACTCTAACTTTTTTATCCCTTCAAAACTGAAATGAGTTATAGATTTTTATTTTTTATTTTTTTTTATAGAAACAAATGAGTTATAGAATTAGAAACATCAACATAATTTTTTGAAATGGACACAAATGTCATACACTAATATCCAGAAAAGCTACTTTGAAGCATGCATGTCCTTAAGACTAAATTTTAATTTTAGCATTTATTCAAATTAAATTAAAAGCTCCAATTCAAGGCCTTCCTTTAAAAAAAAAATAAAAATAAATAAAAGCTCCAAACTACAAGCAATAAAAAATAAAATATTACAACTGTAGCATATGGTGATTTCCCTTTTAAGCCATTTTCATCAGTTTTCTCCCAATTATGGTTTCTCTAATTATTAAAAAAATATTGTGGTCTCTTTATTATGAGGTTAGAGTTTTAAGATTTATTCTTCCCTTTTTTTAGTCTATACGAAACATTGTTGATAAAATGATGGGAAAATCAATATAGATATAATAATATCCTTTGAGAAAAAATCACAATCATTTGGACCAAAATTTTTTAGCCACATCCATTTCTCACATCTAAAACCGACCCAGAATACCTCTTCTGACTTCATTTTCTACAACCCATTTGATCCAAATATTGAAACTTTCCAAAATTTTAATCATTGATCACAAGTTCACAACCCTCCAATATGTCGAAACTTTAAAGTTTTAAAACCATGGAATTCACTAAATTGAGAATGATGGCTCTTGGCCCTTCGGTTCCAAGAGTTGATTTGGTCCCCAAACGTGTGAATGACTTGGTCAGCTTATGACTTATTGACTTATAACATGCATAAAGCCAATTTTGGTTGAGCACGCCAAGAGGCAAAGTCTTAAACTTAAACCCCAACTTGGTCCTCATGCCAAGCCCACTACTTGACATTCCCTGGCTTTTGGGTTAGGTTAGTTGTTCATTTGGGTTTGATAAGTTGATTAATAATGGTGATTGAAATTTGTAGTTTTTCCCATGGGTGGTGAGTGGGGGGAGATCACAACTCTTTCATGCAATTTGCCACTTCTCCGCACAAATCGAATAGTTTTTCCGTCTCTCTCTCTCTCTCTCTCCATATGAAATTTCTAACATGCCCATTTGCATTATGTACCTAAATTTCACTTATTTAAGGGTTAAATTCAAAGAGACCCCCTCAGTTATGAGCCATTATTAAACACACTTCCTATGTCATAAAATTGGCTTTAAAAAAAAATTCTTATGCTAGTTAAAACGACACAATTGTCCATTCTTTTATATTTCCATCACTTTTAGGTTTTATAGGACGAAAAATTAACTTTATGAGCATATCTTAGAAGAGAATGTAATCATGTTTTGATTCGTGTTGCTCATGTGGTCATTATTTGTCTAATGAAAGTGAGAAAATCTAAAACAAAAAATAATGGCCATTTGAGTCATTTTAATTATTACAAGGATTTAAAAGTTAATATCCAATTCATCTATTTTGGTTCACTTCAGTTCATTCGGTATATTCAGTTTATTTTGGTCTATTTAGTCCACTTCAATCTATATTGGTCTTATTCGGTCCATCTTGGTCTATTCGGTCCAGTTCAGTCCACTTAAGTCCACTTCAGTCTAATTTGGTCTATTTAGTTCATTTCGGTCCACTTCTATCAATTCGGTTCGTTACAATGTACTTGCTTAAGAATGAGAAAAGATATGTTTGGGTTGGGAGTATCTCTGAATTTATTAAAAAATATGGATCCCAAACTTATCTAATTTCTATTACATTTTAGCAATTTAATCTCATAAAGAGAGGAAGAATATTCAGTTCCAAGTATTTTTTTTCTTCATGTTTTTCAGTTCCTGTTATAAGCATTGCACTTGCACACAACATGATACTATCGTAAGTTGCTTTAATACCCTTAATTAAGGAATTCAATTTGATTGGATAAGGGGCACGTGTGGCGTTTAAGAGAAATCTTGCCACCCGCCTATTTGTAGGCTTGTCACCCAGGCTTGTCATAAAACTAGGAATTTATTTAGAAGGATAATTGTTATTTGAAAAATGCAAATTCAACCCTTTGATTTAGGTCATTATCAAATACATCATGTGCTACGAAATTGAACTTTTAAATGATGATGGTATTCAAAATAACGCAATTGATATTTCTGTTAGAGTTCCATTATTTTCATTAGAAAAAAAAAAAAAAAATACAAGGGGAAAATTGCATGATTCAATTGGACTTTTATTTAGAGAGTTTCAACCTATTGAGTTTTGTTATTCTAGAAAGTCTAAAACATCAATCAGTTTTTGGTGTAAGCGGGAATTGAACCCTAGATCTCTTATACAATCATCAGAGACTTTATCAGTTGAGCTAACTAGAACCTACACTAGAACTTGATATTACTTTGATATCATTATAAACCTCTTCAGTAATCTTAGGGTCACCTTCAACGTTATAACAAAAAATAAAGACCTTTTTTTGAGATAGCAAAAATTAAGCCTGGTCACAAATGAGTTTGAGGATTAGCTTTGGTGGTTTTAGTCTTCTAGTTGATGAGAATAGGAATAAAGTTATGCTCCTGCAAATTTTTATTTTTATTTTTGTTTTTTTATATGAAAGTATGCTATTGCGATTACTTCCAATCTTGTAGCAGTAAATATTTCGTTGAAATACTTGATTAATACTTAGACAAAGTTAGTGGCCAACAATTGCTCATGTGATTCATACATGTATCAGTGATTCCTATCCTGTCACTTCCTTACAATGATAGAATGTAACTTGACACCATTATGGAGCAATAATGAAGGATAGTGATTAGTGACACAAATTAAAAGACATAAGTATTATTGAACAAAAATTTGAGCAATAGATTTTTAATTTAGCTGACATGTCTATTCTAATTTTGTTTGACAAATGAGTATTATTGAACAAAAATTTGGGCAATAGATTTTTAATTTAGTTGACATGTCTATTCTAATTTTGTTTGACAAGTTATTTGTGGGGGTAATTATTGAGTACTCTCAGAATATCATAAATGTGTATTCCTCTCTCTCACATAATTGTAGTTTCCACTAATTAAATTTATGGTGAGACTCACAATTTATGTAAGAGGGGAGAGTACGCATTTATGGTACTTCCGGAGTATTTTATAATTTTTCTTATTTGTGCCCATTTTTCTCTTCTCTACTAAAAAGGTTGTCAAATTTTATTTTACCTTTTCATTTTATTTTGTTTGGCATATTATTGTGCCCATTTGTTTTGATGTTCAGAAAGAAAGTGATAAGAGAAGATTGAAGATTGAAGTGATTACTAAATTATCATGTTAACCTTTTTTTTTATCCATTGTTTTATTGTCCCCCCTTTTTCTCCTTTTTTATATATATATAAAATATAATATAATATAGTCCTAAATCCTAATACAATTTGTCGGAATAGACAGATAAAAAAATATTCTGTTTCAATGGACAATTGAGAATGGCCATTGCAATCGAATCGACACCATTAATCACAAAAACTTAAATTTTAATCAATGAAAATTTCTATGAGTTTAATTTCTCAAAAAGAAAAAAAATTTAAAAATCTTAAAAGTTTAAAATTCTCATCAACTCAATATGAAATGGCCTTGAGATGTCACAATTAGTTGGCCCTTTGTTCCCCCTTTCTCCTTGCTAAAATGCCATTAATTAGCTAATTTGGGAGGGTTAAAATTTAAGGGTTTGGCTTACTTCCAGTACTTTTTTTAATTGAAATCCCATTTTAATTTAATGAGAAATTGCCACATCACCCACTAGGGATGACAATTAGTGTTCGCGTGTCGGGTTTCTTGTCGTGTCAACTCATGAGTATTCGACGATATAGGTTAACATTAACCTGACATGTTTATTAAACGAGTCAAGATTCCTCAATCCTAACACGACCCATTTATTAAACGGGTCAGTCGTGTCGACTTGTTTATCAGATTTTATCAAAATGAAAAAAAAAAAAAAATGAAACAACAAACAAATAAATTTTTTTGATATAAAATTCAGAACTAATGAGTAATTGCATCATAAATAATCATTCAAAACTAAAACACATCACAATATCACAAATAATCAATCACAATATGTCAAAGAAAATAGACCACAATAACTAATAAGTTTATATACCTAGAGTTTGAAGGGTATCTTAATAAAATGTCATTTAATTAAACGAGTTAGATAGGTCAAATGAGTTCTATATGTTCAACACTAACCTAACCCGTTTATTAAATGGGTCAGCCGTGTCAACCCGAATATGACACGAACCCATTAAGTCTTAACCTATAACCTGCTAATTTCATGTTGTGTCGTGTTGGGTTCTCGAGTTGTATCTAATTTTGCCACCTCTATCACTCACTAATTAAATAAAAGGTAGATATTAAACCCACTACTACTTACCATTATATATTAAAAAAAAAAATGTCCACTTAAAAAAAGTACGGTAAGTCAAACCCAAAAAAAAAAAAAAAAAAAAATCAGAAATGGTGACTAATTGTACTGCCAAGCCGGTAAACTAGCATTAGTTTATGGGCTCCGTAGAGAGGACTGGCGGAGAAAAACAACTTTTCCCCCTCCTTTTACAAAGCTGAAATGAGTTATAGGAAATTAGAAACATCAGCTTAAATTTTTTGAAATGGACACAATGTCATACACCAATATCCAGAAAAGATTTCATCAAAAAAAAAAAAAAAAAAAAAAATCCAGAAAAGCTACTTAATTTGAAGCATGCATGGGCTTAAGATCAAATTTTAATTTTAGCATTTATTAGAAATTAAAAGCTCCAATCCAAGGCCTTAAAAAACAGGTCTAATTCAAGTATGATTTGGACCGCCATTAATTAGGCATAGTCCAGTGTAGAACCATGTGAAAGAGAAACCTGCATTTCATTGTTTATTTTAACATATGTAATAATATTATTTTCTTGCTATCTTTTCTCTGAATCAATGCTTGAGAGAAAAAATAAAATAAAATAAAAACGCTTGAAGGCACCAAACTACAAGCAATAAATAATAAAAATATTACAACTGTAGCATATGGGGATTTCTATTTTTAGCCTTTCTGATAAGCTCTCCCCCAAATTCCAATTGTGGTCTCTTTAATTATAAAAAAAAATATTGTGGTCTCTTTATTATGAGGTCAGAGTTTTAAGATTTATTCTTCCCATTTTTTAGTCCATAATAAACATTTTTGATAAAATGATGGGAAAAAATCAATTTAAATATAATATCCTTGGACAAAAATATCACAATCATTTGGACCATAATTTTCTAGCCACTTCCATTTGTCACATCTAAAACCAACCCCGAAAACCTCTTCTGACTTCACTTTCTACAACCCATATAATCCAAACATTGAAACTTTCCAAAATTTTAAACATTGATCACAACCCTCCAATATGTAGAAACTTTTTCAGTTTTAACCATGGAATTCACTAAATCGAGAACGAAAGCTCTTGGACCTTTGGTTCCAAGAGTTGATTTGGTCCCCAAATCCTAATCTAAACGTGTGAATGACTTGGTCAGCTTATGACTTATCTCATAAAGCCAATTTTGGTTGAGCACGCCAAGAGGCAAAGTCTTAAAACCCATCTTGGTCCCCATGCCTAGCCCAAAACTCGATATTCCCTGGCTTTTGGGTAAGGTTAGTTGTTCAGTAGGTTCGAATGTTTAATTATAAGTTTATGAATGATGATTGGAATTTTTAGTATTTCTTTTGGGTGGTGAGTGGGGGAGACCGCAACTCTTTCATGCAATATGCCTCTTCTCTACGCAAATGGAATATTTTTTCCACCACTCTATCTTTCTCCTCAATATGTTATTATGAAATTTCTAATATGCCCATTTTCATTATATATCTAAATTCATTTATTTAAGCGTTAAATGCAAATAGACCCCCTCAATTATGAGCCATTATTAAACATAAACACACTTCCTATGTCATAAAATTGACTTAAAAAAAAAAAAAATCTTATGGTAATTAAAACGACACAACTAACCATTTTTTTTAAAATTATATTTCCACAACTTTTATAGGTCAAAAAATAACTCTATGAACACACGTGTTAAACAAGAATCCGTTATTGTAATTATGTTTTGACTCATATGTTGTTCATATTGGCTTAGTTATTTGTCTAATTAAAGTGACGAACATTATAAAAAAATGGTCATTTGAATTATTTTAAATATTACTAAGATTTAAAAAGTTAATTTTGTAGTATATGGTGTGTTTTTAATTTGACAATGACCTATATCACGGTATCCTTTCTAGTAGCTTTTGAAGGCAAAAAAAAAGTATGACACGGCAGGAAAGAGATTATAAAATGTGAAACATTGTGTACTAGACTACTAGCATAGGATTGGAATGAATATTCTTAATTTGCAAACCCACGCTGTCTGTTTGCTTGATCTTTTAATTGTGTCCTGAGAAAAAAAGATGATGGGTATCTGTTGAATTCATTTAATATGTGTTCATATTTTTCCTGAAAGTTGATTTCGCTCCACAACCTCAATATAATATAATTCTATTGATCATCATTCATCAAATTCATAACCATGTTATAGTAATAGGACCCTTTAACATAATTTTTTCTGTTTTTTCACTGCTAATATAAGAATAGAGCAACATGATTAGCATGCAAATTCTATTATAATTGGTTGACCACTAGAATTATTTTCTAACACCCAATTATGTGTATTATGCATATCTACTGGGTACTGGGCCTACTACATGAACATCTGTATAACAAATGTTTCTCATCCTAAAAGTTGTTTCACCAAATACATTTTTTCTATATGTTTCAATAATTTGCATTTCAAACTAGCAACAATATTCAAAAACTTATATATATAAAAAAAACTATTTAATTGCACTTGTCAAACTTCTCATTATATCTTTAAATATAAGGTGAAACGTATCTATCTGGCTTATTATAGACAACCCACAAGTCATAATTTTTATACAAATCTATAATAACCAACTAATCAAAAAAAATCTATAATAACCAATTGAGCTTTCCTATTCTCTGCAAGGCCAAATACCTAATCCTAGAAAAATATCATTAAGGTCATTTTCAGCAATTTGCTGAGTATGAAAGTGATTCATTTTAACCTTCAAATTTCAAAATTTAGAAGACTAGAACCAGGTCAAGTCGTTTAACCCAACTTACTTCTAACGCAAACGGCCAACGAACCCTCCCTCTATACGTGTATGTGTTTTTGCATAATATATAATATGACACACACACACATATATAGATTATAGACTAGGGCGAGACACAACTTTCCATATATATATATATATATATACACACTCTAAAAACACTTTGTTTCATCAAAAGTTCAAAACCCATATTTTTTCATGGCAAACTCTTCAACAACCAAAGCCATGAAGGCATCAATATCCATAGCCGATTCAGCATCATGGTATTGTGCCATAGCCTTGTTAGGTTTGATCTTGTTGGCCTCTATAAGGGAAACTGTCACTGATGAAAGTAGTACTGTGAGAGGGAACCAGTTCTTGTACAACCGGCCATGTGATGAAATCTATGTGGTGGGAGAGGGTGAGACCCTCCACACCATCAGCGACAAGTGCGGCGACCCGTTTATCGTGGAGCGTAACCCGCATATCCATGACCCGGATGATGTGTTCCCTGGACTGGTCATCAAGATCATCACTCCCTCCCAGACAAGCAGCTCATGATCGATGTTGAAGTAGTTTTCAGGGAGATAAGTCTTTGCATTCTTTTTTTCTTATGACAAGAGAGAGAGAGAAAGGAGATTTGAACCTACGTTCCCTTCTACATAGGAATTGAAGATTATCATTGAGTTATCAGACTCATGGTAAATAAGCCTTTCCAATTTCAACATGGAATATGTAATATAGAGAATTAGACTCTCAAAAGAAGTGGAGATCATAGGGACCATTTCTTTTCTTTCCATCTTGTTTTTGTGAATATACCTTTTTTGTTTTTGTTTTTGTTTTTATCTGTATGTAAATGGTGATGAACATGATGGCCTTTTTAATAAGTTCATGGGCTATTAGTATTGATTTTTGGTTATAGAGAAGGCCTAATTTTCCCATACAAGTTTGTATCACTTAAAGAATGAATTATCAAAGGAATTAAAACTTTTGTATTTTGTGTGTGTGTGTATTTTTTTTTTTTTTTTTTTTTTTTTTTAATTTTTAATTTTTTTTTAATTATGTTTTTTAACTTTCCCTTTGGCGATGGTGTGACTAATAATTCATGGCGGCTATCAACTTCTTTGCCTTTGGTTTTGTTCTTAACTAGTGAAAAAAGTCACCTTGAGTTTAGTGGTCTTGTAGAATTGGTAAGCTAGATGCAAAATATGACTTTAAGTACTCCTTTGAATTGTTAATTACTACGGAATTTGTTCCAATTACTTTCTGGAAAAGTAGTCATTTATTAGTTTATTAATTTATATATACGCATAATCACTTCTGTTTCTTTCTTATATGCTTTTTGGCTATTGATGGTTCATCTGTTTGTAGGTAATTTCCTACCAGCATTAAATAATAAACCAAAAACTGAAGTTCAATATCAATACCAACAAATTAAATAATTTATGAAATAAACACAACGGTGTGGCAGTTGGGAGGAAAAGCACCTATCAGCTTTGTCATAAGCTAAGGCGTGTTGGCAATAAAAACCAAAAGGTTATATTGTCCTTTTGTATATAGATTGAATCATGGACAATTATGTTATATTATTATTATTATTATTTATAGAGTTTACATTCATAATGTTGGCTTTTAATGATTATGTTCTTTATTATCAAATTAATATATAAATCAGTTTTGGTGTAATTGAAAATTGAACTTGTAGGGATGTTAGGCCTAGTAGAATATATTGGGCTAGGGGCCCAGTCCAAGGACACCTCATAGTTTGAGAATGGATAAACATGTTATAGAGGTCAGTACTAATAAATAAAAGAAGGGATCTAGGCGTGATGTTCTAGGGAGG
Source organism: Quercus suber (assembly GCF_002906115.3). Lineage (NCBI taxonomy): Eukaryota > Viridiplantae > Streptophyta > Magnoliopsida > Fagales > Fagaceae > Quercus > Quercus suber. Next base: position 432,083 of record NW_027069738.1, read on the forward strand.
TGATCCGAGGAGGAATGCTTTCTCAGCTAAGCAAAGCTGATGTCAGAAGGTGCGGTCTGACATCAAGAGTAACGTTTCAGACAAAGGGAGGTTATGAAATATTTAAAAGGAAAGCTGCTACCACCGCATTAAATACTCTGCAGCTAACTCTCTGGCTGCATTAATGAGAAAGTGATAGGTGAACAGTAACTTTCGGCCTTACAGTTACACTCCAAAGACATCAAGAAGGTACTAATGAGATAAAAATCAATATTAGTAATCTAATTTACACGTGGAGTGTAGAGATGAAGGAGGAGGATAGTCTAAAATAGAAAAAATGCCCTAAGAGGAAGGGAACAGAGAATTAAGAGAAAAATACTGTAGTAATCAAGAGTTGAATTTGTAATCAAACTTAAAAAGGAATATATAAGAACTGATCTTTTCGGATTGTGCCGATGACGATTTTCTTTAGATTAAACCAGTCTATTTTTATTTTCTTATCATTTGGATCCATTTTACTTGTTGTCTAACTCATTAAAGCCCAGTTTTTCAATCTACTCTCTACAAATTCATTGTATTGGGTTTTTTGGGCCGAAACCCATCCATCCTTTGGGCTAGGAACTCAAATAACATCCTTACAGAACCCAAAATCTCTTATTCTATCATAAAAAACTTTATCAATTAAGTTAACTAGAATCCATAGTAAGTTTAAGTTTATATTATGGTTGTCCCATCTCTGATCTATTTCAGTTCATTTCTTTGTTTGTTTCATAAAATGCAACCCATTTTTAAGTCTGTGCAGGGCACAACAATCAGAATTTGTCCTCTCAAATGAATCTAAAATCCCAAACGCCGTTGGTTCCCTCACCAAAAAAATTTCCAGCACCAACACAGCTGACAATTTGATAAAATAAAAAACATCTTGGTCCCAGTGGCAAATAGGTTGATTTGTGGGTAAGGTCCAGACCTCCAGATATTTAGTGCTATGGTTAATACTCATTTGGTTTTACTAACACTACCAATGCACTAAATGAAATGTTCTGGTGAGGTTCATAGTTTGAGATGCCATACATGATGGTTCCTCATTTAATATTGAATGAGGCACAGGTCTTTGGAGTTAGACAATTTTGTACCATTTACTTCGATGAAACTACAATCAAATGGCTTCTGGACATAGGAACCCAAAAAAAAAAAAAAAAAAAGGCTTCTGGACATTGCTTTCAATCAAGGTTTTGAAACCCGGACCGTTCATTGAACCATAAAAAGGAGGGGTTCAAGGTTTTTGAGGTCGAACTGAGGTTGAACCAGGGTCGAACCGTGATGATGTCATAATTAATTTAATAATTAATAAAAATAAAAATAAAGGCATTAAATCCATAAATATTAATAAAATTGACTAAAATATTTTTAAAAATTGAAACAAACTTTAAAATAAATTTTATTATTTATTCTTATTATACCTAAATTATATAAATTAATGAATTAACTATAATGTTTAAAAAAAAATCCAAATAAGAGGAGAGATGATGAGATTTACTATTAAAAAAAAAAAGACTAAAGTAAAAAACTCAAATATAAACTTTTTTTTGAGAGTGTTAGTACATTTTAAATTAAATATGTTGAAACTCAAAATAACTGAAGATGAATAAAGAGATGAGTTATAATTTGTTAAAGAAAGAGTTACTTGTATGTAAGTTAGATTAAATAAATTAAGAGAAGTTTTCTAAATTAATAAATAACATGTAGGTTATGTGAAGGGTTGGAAGACTATATATACGGCTATGCTATGGACTAATTTCATATCAAGAGTGAATGAAGAAAATAGTTAAAAGCAAAGAAGTGTTGTGTGAGAGAGTGAATTCAATAATATTCCTAAATACTTGAGAAATTTCGGGCCAAAGAAAGGTGTTCTTTTGGTGGAGCTTTGGGCTTGAACACTTTGTGCAGAAGCTGTTCTAGCCATACAACATTTGTTGGGCTGTTGTATCCTGGGGGAGACAAGTCAGAGAAGGTCTGCACCAGTTACAAAGATTAGCCAACCAAGGGCTTGAATCTCCTTAAAGAGAGCGAGTGCCGTGCCTCAGTCCAAATAGTGTTGTGTAATTTCTCTCTTTAAATTAATAATATTCGACATACTATTCAATTTCTCTTAGTGTTGTTTCCATTATTATAGTGTTTACACCAACAGAGAGAAAGGTAGAAATATGTAGAAATATAGCATGATAAAAGTTTATAGGTGTGCTCAAACAAATAGACATGCTTAGTGCCACCTCGGCTTTAGTGTAGCCAGCCTGAGTATGTTCTAGTGTTGAGCATAAAACAGTGCCACATGTAAAAATAAAAATGTAGACTTTTATTAGGAAATAAATTAGTATAGTAGGGATTTGAATATTTGCATTTTGCAAAATAGGAACTAGAAGGTTCCTTTTCAAATTTAAATTCACTCATCCATTCTGACTCCACCCACGTGATTTTTGATTTATCTATTCCCAATGCTTTTTTACTTTTACTTTGTGAAGCTTTATTTTCTTCTTACACGGTTATCTAGCATTAGCCTTCCAGTTCAGTACTCCTATAGTTCTCCCCTCTTCCTTCTCATGAGTCACGTCTGCAACTGCGCTCATCTATTTTTTTTTAATCTCATCATGCCATCAATCGCGGCTCCTTAAATTTCTTACTTCATCTTCGGATCTTCTTCATCAGTTTCTCTCTTTCTTTTTATTTATTTATTTTTTTTCACTTCATATCCATTTCAGAAGTTCAGATCGGAAAATCAAATTTCACCGATGTCTTATGGTTGGACCGGCCTATGGTTTGAATGGTTTTTCAAGCTAGACCTCAGTTCAAGCGGTTCTCTCATATTTTCTATATGCCCGGTTTTCATGTATAAAAAACTGTTTTGATGAACGGTTCACGGTTAACTCGGTCGGACCATACGGTCCGGTCCGGGTTTAAAAACCATGCTTTCAACCATCATCTGTCTCATTTTAATAACATCATCCCATCTATCTGAACTCGCATAAGCATTTGCGGAGAGAACATAATTCCCACTGTTACTAGGATCCATTTCCAGAATAAGCTTGTTTCTTGCAATATCTGCCAAGACCATGAAGGATACAAGCATATAAACAGCATGTTACACGTTTTGAATAGATAATGATGATGAGCCAAATTCAGTTCTCATTTGGTTGCATGGTTTTGGGTTCTCTTTTATCCACTTTTAAGTGGCCTTAAATTAATCAAGTCATATCTAATCCAAGACATTCTGGCTCCTTCCACACGGTGTGACTATTATGTGAGATAAAGATGAATGTGACAGTGCTATTTGGTCTAGAGCAAAATTAAAAAAACTTAAAAATAAATAAATAGAGGGGGAAAAAAAAAGCAGCTGTTTTGTCCATAACACAAGCGTATGAAGATTTTTTTCCCCTCTTAACTTTCTTTTTACCTTCTTTTCTTCCTAACCAATATATGGACTCAAAAAAAAATTAAAAATCGGTGCATAGGTGATAGGAGTCAACAAAGAAAGAAAGAAAGACATTATTACTTTATTATCAAAATCATCGCCATCTGACCATATTCCCTAAAAGACTTTTGTGGAGCTTTACTTTATAGCATAATTATTTTTCTTTTTAAATCTTCCTAATTAGTGATGAAGAAAGTCAAAAACTCAAACTCCAACTTATCCAAAAAAAAAAAAAAAAAACAATCATAAACTCCAACTTATAATAGTTGGAAAATCAAACTTTCTGTAGCTATTATAAATTTCCTCCTCCCTAACTATCAAAATTTAAAAATAAAAAAAGGTAAAACATAATTATGATTTCTTATGTGCTTTATATTAGGTAGTACGATTAAATTCAATCATGTGATTGTATTGACCAATATAATACAAACAATATTATCTTTAGTAAAAACAATCAAATTCAATCACGTGACTTATAGGTAAATACATCAATATAATTGATTTTTTTTTTTTTTTAATTAGAGGACCTAAAATATAACTCTTAAAGAAGTTTACCTAAATTATCTATCTAGAAGACAATTTCAACCTCAACTGCCCTAATTTCAACAAGATGGTATCCTATGTCCGCTCCACCATGTATGTGGTTTTTCACAGACTTGTAAGAGGTCGATTCCAAAGTCCAATCAAAGAAGATACTTCCAAGTTCCAATTGCATTGCTTTTTTAACTTGTTCTCTTCAACAAAGTAGTGTGTCGGTCAAGCCCAAAGGTCCCCGGCACTCATATTGGTGAAAGTAGGCCCAGTAGATTGTATTATGTCATTTACATCAAACCCAACCATGCATGGGGTTTAGGATTGGAGCATTATGGTCTTTTGTGAACCATATTAAGCCCATATGCCACCATTTAAAAAAAAAAAAAAAATTAGAATCCACTTGCCCCCGAATTAAAGAACAAGGGCTTGTAGACTTGGAGTACTCTATTGAAGTTTGGACAAGGTAGTCCCATCACAATTCTCCAAGTTCTTTCATGAGCGGTGAGAGCTACACGTGGGACCCGCTATGGGGCCAAATTGGGCAACCATGGGTGGGATTGGTAGAATTGTTAAATAACTCATTTTTAGTTTTTAAACAACATTATATACATTTTTATACATTTTTTTATCTACATGTATTTCAAAAAACTACAAACAACATTACTCAAACTCCTCTACCAAACATGCCATATATTACCAAATTTGACGTTCATATATTTTTTTCTTAAAAAACTTAGGGGAACACACACTTGCCCACATACTTTGACATAACTTAGACACGTGATAAGTGATTATTGAATTACTTTTCACTAAGTACCAATTATTAATGGACTTGTGTGTAAATAATGCAATTCAATTGCACATTAATAAATATGCAAGTTGTATCAAAGTGGACAAGTATGTATCCAAATAAGAATTGGTTTCTCTCCCCTACCTAAATCCCCCTACCCTATCAAAAAAAAGTGGAGAGAAAAAAGAGATACCGATAAATTGGCTTTCATATAGCCGAATTAGGCGAGAGAGAAAACATGATTGAATTTGGCTTTCCTAATTCGGCGTTTTCAAAGCCAAATTCCCTCTCGCATTTTTTCATACCTAATTGGCATCATCAAAGAGATAATAGAAGAATGCCATGATAAACACTCTTATTACAGTCACAAATTTGTATATGTTTTTTTGTCTCCCATTTCAATTATGTAGACGAGTACGTATATATGCTATTCACTAAAGCCAAAAAGCCATCCCCAAGTCATTGATGCCTTGTTTTTCTTTTTTAGTAAGAAATCACAAATTGGATTCTCGAAAAAAAGAAAGAAATCCCAAATCTTACTCTAAGTCTTAAGGAGCTCACATTTAGGTTGCACTTGCATGGACGCAAGTTTCATCCAATCGAATCATTAAATTTGTTAGGTTCTAAATGTTTAGAACAATTGACAAATTGTAAACACAAACTTGTCTAGATATAGATCTTAGAGTCTATAGGTTTTATTAGACAATGCTCAAGGTGATTCAAGTTAAGATTCAAGAACATACAAGCTGCAGGAAGAAGACTTCATATTCTGCCTGGTTTGATCAATCGAAGAACAGGCTCGATCAATCGAAAATCGTATCTGCAGAATTTTAAGTCGGCCCAAACAGTAGCTTAAGCCCATTAGGATTAGGGTTTCAGATCTACTTCTCCCACTATATAAAAGAAACCTTAAGCCACGTTTTTGAGAGCTTTTGAGAGAGAGAGAGAGAGAGAGAGAGAGAGAGAGAGAGAGAAGAGAGTGCTTCTTTTGTATCTAGAGTTTTGTACCCAAACCTTTCTAAGTCTTTGTTGCTCATATTTTGCGGTTTGTGTGAATCTCTTGTGAGATCATTGAAGAGTTTTCCTTCACATAAACTTAGGGTTTTCAAGGTAGAGATTATTTCAACATCTTGATAATTAACTCGGTTGCTGCCATTGGAGCTTAAAGAATAACAAGCGTGGGTGCTTGTATCTTGTGGAGAATCCAAGAAAGAAGGAGTCCGTGGATTCGGAGTTTGCACGTGATCGTATCAGTAAGTTTTACTGGTGGGTAGCATTAGGAAATCAAGCGGGGAGCTTGTAAGTCCTTTTGTATAAATTTCGATTCTTTCGCATAGTGGATTCAGGTTTACCTTGAGGATAGCTAGGTCAAATCCTCCCTAGGTTTTTACCGTGTGGTTTTCTGGGTCATCATATCATTGTGTTCTTTATATTTCTGCTGCTTTGCATGATATGATATATTTGTGTTAATCTAGATTTGTTTAATTTTGACTAAGTAATCACTTGGCTAATTAACTAGGTTAATCTAATTGTGTTTTAAAGGGTCTAAATTTCTAATACGTGGTATCAGAGCGAGTAGCTCTTCTGTTTTAGATCTTTTGATCTAAGAGCTGATTCTTGACCCCTGTCTCATGGATAATTTGAAGTGTCTTTCTGATCATGTTTTTGCTCATGCTTCTGCTGATTTTATTGATGCCTGTGATGTTTTGAATAAAAAGGGCACTATTGTTTCTGTTGATTTTTTTGATGCTTTTGAAACTCTTCGTAAGGAATTATCTAAATCTTTAAAAATTGCTAAGAAATTTAAAGAAGAGTTAAAATTGGCTAATTTTGAAAAAGAGGAATTGATTGTGAGATTGGATGAGTCAATACTCTAGCTCCCTTTGTAACCTTCCAAGTACCACCAACAATTAGTATTGCATGCCCTTTATCATCAAGTTGTCCAATAGAAATCAAATTCCTTCTCAGGTCAGGAATATGTCGAACCTTCTCTAGTAACCAAATAGATGCAATGGGCAACAATATCCGAACGTTTCCCATACCCACAACATCCAAGGCTGAACCATCAGCTAAATACATTTTACCAAAATCACCTGCAACATAATTTTGTATGATTTCTCGGTGTGGAGTGGTATGAAACGAAGCTCTTGAGTCCAAAATCTAATCATCAAGTGGACTGTCTACTGAAAGAAGTAGTGCATCCTGTACCTCTTTTGTTACAACATTAGCAGAATCATCTTCATTCTTCTTCTTAGGACTTTTGCATTGCCTCATAAAGTGACCTATTTTCCCATAGTTCCAGTATTGTACTTGTTGGCCTGATCTAGATTTACTTCTATTCCGATTAGAATTTTTGGATTTTGATCTGCCCCGATTCGAATTTCTATCATTACCTCTGCCTCTTGTCTCAAGGATTAGGACAAAACCAAATCCTGAGATTTCGCCTGCATCTCTTCTGCGAATCTCTTCAACCAGAATTAAATCTCGTATGTCATTGTACTTTAGCTTTTCTTTTCCTGTAGAATTGCTCATTGCCATCCTCATTGCCTCCCAACTGTTTGGCAAAGAAGCCAAAACGATCAGTGCACGGATCTCATCACCAAAATCAATTTCTACAGACGACAATTGATTTGTGATAGTGTTAAATTCATTCAAATGTTGTGCTACTGATGCATTCTCTACCATCTTCAGATTGAACAGTTTCTTCATTAAATGCACCTTGTTGTTTCTTGATGGCTTTTCATACATACTAGACAAAGCCTTTATTAGATTTGCTGTGGTCTTCTCTTTTACAACATTGTGTGCAACAGATCTAGACAGAATTAACCTGATAACTCCTAATACCTGTCTATTAAGAAGAGCCCATTCCTCAACCTTCATAGCTTCAGATTTTTTCCCCCAAAGAGGTAGATGCAATTTCTTCCTATAGAGATAATCTTCAATCTGCATCCTCCAATATGCAAAGTCTGTGCCATCAAAATTTTCTATTCCAGATGCCTTTCCTGCTTCCTCTGTCATTGCTCCCACTCAAATCTAACCCTAGGCACTAATACCAGTTGTAGGGAATTCAACTGAAATTCTCAACCTGTGAGAAACAAAAATAGAAAAAACACACGTCAAAAGAAAACAATCACACGCATAAGACAATATTTACGTGATTTAGCAATTTGCCTACGTCGACGGAGTTGTAGGAATTTCACTATTATAAGGGAAAAAAATACAAAGTGTGGCTACAGTTTTTCTCTCTCACAAAAACAACAACAAGGCGAAATCTTAATTACTAAAAAAACGGTTTCTATATCTTGCACACAAGATTCACAATGGGCTACAAAACGAACCCCCAGGAGGCTTGTCCATGAGTGCTCCAGCTTAGGCCTGTTAGCCCAAGCCTCCACTTCATGGACTAAACCTTAGAAAATCTCCAATTAAAAAACCACACAACATTATTCGGGTCGGGTCGGGTCATCATTCGGAGCAAACATAACTAGGCTCCACAAAGCCCAACACTTGAAAGAGGAGACTCCCTTTGTGACAATCCAAACATAACTAACATGGAAAATTTCTCACTCTTTCAGACACGTCTCCTACATCCCGTACCCAACATTTCACTTCCAAAGATGGTGTGTTCAATGTTCGAGCACGCATTTTAGGTGGTGGAACCACCTTGAATGTTGGATTCTACTCGCATGCTAGCACTCGTTATGCAAAGGAAGCTGGTTGGGATGAGACGTTGGTGAACAAATCTTATGAATGGGTGGAAAATTGGTGGTGTTTAAGCCACCAAAGGTGGATTATCAAGTTGTTGTGAGAGACGGTTTGCTTGAGGCTAGGGTGTTGCCCTATAATGGGTTTACTTATGATCATTTGTATGGGACAAAAATTGGCAGAACGATTTTTGATAAGAAGGGTCATAGACACACGGAGGCAGATTTGCTTGAGTATGCTGATCCAAGAAAGATTACTGTTTATTTGCATGCAACTGTGTACGAGATCTTCTTTAGGTATAATAATGGTAAGGATTTTTCATTAAGTACTTTGTACGATGTATCAGCTTTTGTAACATGAATCTAGGCCTGAAGGTGAGTGCATGGGGTTAAGTTGGATTGGTTTTGAAAAATTTTTAATCTGGCTTAACTTCTTTATGTTAAGAAATTTCTCAAAATCAGCACATGATAACTCTAAAACCAACCTGATATGCAAGGATCAGGTTGGGTCAATTTGGATTAATTGGGTTGCGTTCATTAGGTTGATAGGTTAAACACAAACCATAAACTTATTAGTAGACAACTTTAGCATGGTAGTGCATGTTTGAAGATTTTTAAAGTGTTATTTTAATTTGCAAGCAACCACAAGATGAAGTCTAAGAAAATAATGTAATTCTCTCGCCTTTTGTTTCCCTGGGGTATTGAAATCTATATATATAATAATAGGTGAAGCAGAGAGAGTGTCAAATTGTAATTCCAAATTAGAACTCTAATTGTGTGCCACGTGTACACACCAATTTCAATATTCAAATCTAAAACTGGAGTCTAATTTTGCTCAATCTCTTATGAAACACTGTCCTCCTCTTCTTTTTTCCTGAATAAAACGCTAGGTTCACCTCCCCTTCTAAAAATCCGTGTTTTACATTAAATGTTGTGCTTTTTTTTTTTTTTTGGGCTAAATAAAACTTTTTGATATCAGACATGCCTGGTTCACCTCCCCTTCTATGTATCGGGTCAAGCTTTTTTTTTCTTGATTTTGCTGTAAAACGTGAAAACCAAAGAACCTATTTTTATACCCGATGAAATCACTTATTTCACAAGAGACAAGGGGAGGGAGAGAGTCATAAGATACTGTGAAGGAGAGATTGAGGACCACCACCATGTCAGACCATCTCCCACCTTTCGTCTCACTATGGATCCGTCAATTTGCAGGTGGGTTTGAATCAGTCCTCCGTTTGGTTTCCCAGAGAAAATGACGGAAAATATTGTTTTTAAACTAGATTCGTATTTTTTTTTCCTTATTTCTTAGCAACCAAACAGAGCTATTTCTCTTTTCGTTTCTCTATCATAGTAAAATCTCAACTGAAATGCTTTTGTTTGTTTGAAGATTCGTGGAGGATCGGCTAGAATTATTGAGTCATTATATGGTGTTGTCAAGCCTATCTCCATTTTGTAAGTTCAATCTTTGAGAAGCCCTAATTTTTCATAGTTCATATTTTGAAAGCATAACTCAATTATACCTTTCAGTTTATTGAATTCTGGTTCCTATATAATGTGTAATTGCGGTTTCTGTGCTTGTTTTTGGTCTAAGTTAATTGTGTTTGTGATGATTTGTGATGTAATAAATTTTAATATCAATAGCTATTCCATTGAGCTACTTAGTTGATTGTTTCTTTCATGATAGTTAACTTTTATGTTTGCCTCATATGGAGATTTGTATAGGTAATTTGTTTTCTCTTACTTCGAAACAAAAACAAGAGTACAGAGGTTAGACCTTCTGGGAAGATTGGTTCGGGTACAACAGAGGTACTACATCTCCGAAGAACTATTTTTTATTTATTTATTTATTTTTATGATTCTTTACTTTGAAATTGATAAATTACCAATTGTCACAAAAGTTTAAATGGTTAGGAAATGGAAAATTTAATTACTTGACCATTATTTTCACTCTCTCTTACATGTGAACCATATTCTCTCTTGATAATTGGGGTCCAACATGAGATTTTTTTTAAAATTTAAATGAGTGGTAGAGTGGAGACAGGGTTCGAACTTAAGACCATGATGAATTATTGATTATCCCAAAAACTTAAGTTATTAGGACAGAAATGATTTAGTCATCTGATTAATATTCTACCAGACACAATATTATGATTTCAAAAATGGTGCAGGAGCAGCACTACTAATGAAAGAGTTTAACTTTAAGGTCTTCTTTAATTGGCCTTTTCTATAGTTTATCTCTAGAAATGTGCAATGTTGTATCCTTGGGTATTGGGACTCAAGTATTTGTTATAAGTCTCCTAGGTTCTACTATGGAAGCTCTCTCCTCCTCATGTGAGGTGCGAACTTCCTGTTTTACTCCCACCATGAATTTTGAATGCTTCTGTATAATTCTAAAATTCACTTAGGTAACATATTTTCTAGCTTAAATGTTCTGTTAGCCTCTCATAAAAAAATAATAATAATAATTAAAGGGTTGAGTTACTTTTCTTCTCCTGTCTGGTTTACGTCTTTAGTAGCCTTATCTTTTCCACTCTCTTTCAAAGTCATGCTAAATGCATTTTGGTTTTGATCTTTGGTTTAGTTTGTTATTTGTTACAGATTTGTGAAATGCAAATTCATGTTGTATCCTTTGTAATTTATAATTGTTCATGTATTGCGGCAGATACCATTTTCCATGTCTTTGAGACAGCTAGGAAAAGACAACCTAGAAAGATTTTATGAGACCTTCCATGGAGCCAATATTAGTGCTCAGGTGAGTGTTTTTGTCTTGATAGAATCTTTGCAGGTTCACCTTTGTGTTGAAAGTAACATTTGTGTTTGTCTCTCTTTTTCCTCCCTTATTTAGGCATTGTTTTTCTTATACATTTAAGTGACAGTGGATGATTAACAACACTTTTGATAGTATCTGGTAACTGTAGATATAATAAGAGGATACCTACATAAAACACTATCTGTAACAGTGGTGTTCATAGTCAAAAGTGATAAAGGTATGATTCAGTCTTAGTCTTTCTTTTATGTTATCTAGATAATAAAATTAAATGTTTGTCTAAAAAAAAAAAAAAAAAAAAAAAAAAAAAAAAAAAAAAAAAAAAACATGCATTTAAAAGGCCACATACTTGAATTTACTTCGGCATGATATTATATATATAGATATGTATGTATGTATGTATTGTATACATATGTATATATGTATGTGTATGTATGTATGATGTACTTTTTTTTTTCCTTACAAATACCTCTGTTAAGTGCCTAATCTTAAATAAAAATAATGTGAATAACTAAACTCATGTTCAATCACTTAGGTGTTGGATGACAGTGTGATTTGCACACAAGCGAGAAAACAACTTGGATCTTGGGTACAATCATTTTCCCTTTGCATCTACTTAATTAACTAATTAGATAGAATAGTTATGAAAATCACAATGTCCTCTTATCCCATTGTCTAATTTTTGTTGTTTGAGCATTTAATTCCTGATTTTTTTTTTTTTGGAATAATCCTTAATATGTTGTTGCTGTTGCACTAAAGTGTGAAACAACCTAGGCACAATTTGACAACATGGCCACCAGGTAATGACTTAGGCCGTGTAATATCATTTTCATCATTTGCCATTTCCTCCATTATAGTGAATTGAAAAATTACATGAGTCTACCTTTGTCTTCCTTGGTTTCCTCATCTTCTCAATTGGCAAAAGATAATGATTTTGCATTTATTAGAATATTAAATCTACACTTTCAAATTTAGCTTTCTATTAAGCACTATTCACCCCAGTTTGGATGTTCTACTTATTTCTAATTTTCTTCAATGTCCTTGCAGTGAATTAATTATTGCTTCTTTTTTTCCCCCTCTAATCTAGGTGCTCCTAGAACTCTTTTTGGTCTAAATTTCTACACAGATCTGCCAAGTTGGTATGTCAAGATTTCATTTACACATTCTTCCTTTTTTATCTAAATTTTAATAACTATTACATGAACCATGTATGAGATAGAAAATGCTTTGCTTGATTGTGGAGTTTGGGTGATTTAGATATTGTCAAAAAGGCAACTGAAAGGCTTGAGTTTTTTGTTATGAAAACTAACAAACAACTCAAATACCATCTAGAGTCACAAAACTAACAAACTAGATAACACTGACCATAAAACATCTTTATGTTCTTTAACTATCAACTTAAGAATAAAAATTCTGATGATAAGCCGAGAAAATTAAATTATGAAAATAAGTTAAAAAAAAAAAATCACAATGGACTGTTTGGGCAGCACACTAGGAAGGTCTAATTGCACTAGAAGGAGGCCAGTAATAAACTTTTCAATTGTACTCCACCTTAGTTTTGACAATTTAACCTTCCATTATTGTATTGATAATTGCAATTTTGACAGCCAATTTTTTATCAGTAATATAATTTAACGTGAATTGGCACATTGTAGATCCAGAAGGTATCCCAAATGTCTAAAAGTCGCTAAAGATGGGATAAAGAGAAAGCTCATGGCATTCAGGAAAAAAGAAAACATTATTGGAAATTTTTAGTTTAAATTATTTGGTTTATGACATTGTCTATAACTATTTTATGTGGTTTATTACATTGTCAAGAACTATTTTATGTATTTTATGATCTCTGAATATTGAAAAGGTAATCTGAAAAATCAATATATTCATATTAGTTTAATGGATCACATGACCTATGAGCAAGGTTTTAGTAAGTTCACTAATAAGCTTGTGTAATATTTGATAGCGTGTTCATCCTTTATTACTGGTTTTGGTATACTAAACTTTGGCTCAAACAAAAAGACTTAGGTTATGCAGCACAACGAAGGTTCACTATTATATGCTTGAAAAAAATTGATGATTATTGATTTTTTTTTTTAATGGGTGATTATTAAAGCTTAATTTTGCTCACCAGAGGGCTTAAGATATAGTCAACTAATTTTGATCATTTCATTTTCCTAACCTTTTGTATATTTTTTTACTTGCTTAAATTGCATGACATGTGTTCAAAATATTTTTCATTGCATACAAAAAATGATTGAAATTCAATTGGATCTCAATTAGTTGAACCAACTAATAACCACTTATTTTTTTAAGAGGTATTTTTTTTTTACCCTATCCCTTCAACCTGACATTTACGTAATTTAGTTGTCTATATATTATTGGATGAAAATGGTCTTAGTCAATGGTTTATGAAATTTTAGAGAATGTTTAGGATGTCAACCGATTAATAGCTAAAAAAAGGTAAAATAATAATAATTAAATTTTATGTACGGATTTAATCTTTTGAAGGATTGAGAAGAATTATCAAAGAAGCAAGATAATGAAATTACATTCGTTGTGTACATATGTAATGTGAAAATATTTTTTAATCTTTTTAAGTACATTCTTATATTTTATTATAAAACATAATTATCCATAGGCAAAAACTAATATCCTATATGTTTAATAAACCATTCTTAACATGAATAGGAACAATTGAATATTTCCTTGCGTAATAATATCATGAAAATTATTAAATAATCCAAGCTTAACATCAATAGCATCACTACAATTCAATTCCACGATTTGATCTAACCGAACACTTCACATGTCCAAATTCATTTTGAAAGTTTTGAATGATGAACATGGAAATCATAGGCTTCTAAAATGCTAAAGAATACTTCAACTACTTGCTGCAGGAACCGCCATGTATCAAAGTCCAAACTTTCAAGCTTGCCAAAAAACTAAAATGGAACATTGGAACCGTGATGAACCGTATCCTTATGGTTATAAAGAATTGGTGGTTATGTGCAAGAGATGCTTGATTGACCTTGAAATGTTTAAGTTGGTGAATAGGTTTATTTAAGTCTGACAAACAAAAAAAAAAATATATTAATGTCCCTTTATATATTTTTAATAATAAAATGCAATATTCTCTTCTTCTTTTTTTCATTGTAGCCTCACTTAAATAATAAAATGCAATATTCGCTTTTTTTTATTCATTGTGTGGGGCCCATGGGCCTGATGGCCTCGGCCCATCATGTAGCAGGCCCGAGGCCTAGGCCGAGGAGCACAGACTATTCAGGGCCAAGGTGAGGGAAAGCCTTTTTTCCCAATCCACACCAAGGACTACCTTATCCTCGGCCTGACGAAGGTGATTTTGGGGAGAGACTAACCCCAAAGTAAGCTGTCATTCTCACATTTAATGCATTCAACTAACTCCCCCTGGCCGTATTAATGGGGAGGTAACCCCTTGGCAGGATAACGTTGATCAGAGTGAACCACTTGAGTACCGATAAGGCCTCTGATGGGACGGGCGGCCAGAAAAGAAAGCAAATAGATGATCAACAGATGGAAGGAAGGGATAGGAAGATGAAAACTATAAAAGAAAAGTTAGTAAAGTAAACGAGGGGGGGGGGGGGAAGAAAAAAAAGGAGAACAATAAGGCCTCCTCGGCCACAGGCCGAGGAGCATTGACCTGCTTGAAGGCGGTTCCAAGAAGGATGTACCAGGGGAGTCGCAGCCCCGACCCTCAGCACCTCAGCCTCAGATCCAACCATGCAAACCAGGTCGTCCTCCGTTCCTACAGTAACAGCCCCTTCCACTGAGTCTCCTGACCCGAAAAGGAAAAGACTTTCTAAGGGTAAGGAGCCAATGGATGGGAGCAAATCTCATTCTTCGCCCGAGGAGGGTAGGACTCGCAGGCCTTCAAAGCAATTGAAGCTCGGCGATCAAAGGAAGAGCAAGAAGACCTCCCAGCAGCCCTAGGCCCAAGCATGGGTGCCTGCTGCCATGCTCCATGATCAGCCCTAATGGATAACGCGTCGATACGAGAGTCTCAAGGAGACGAGGGGCTCTCGTGGCGAGGCCCTAGAGAAATCTCTTCTTCTTCCACTGATATGGCCGAGTTAGAGAAGATGAGTGGGGTAGAAGTTGTCCTCGACCTTAAGAAATATCTAGGCATGGTAGGTCCCTCGGCACCTATTCATTTTACTAAAAATTTTGTCGCTTAGTATTTTTCTTTCTCTTTACAGAGTTGCTTATTTTTACTGGCAGGCTATCCAAGCCCTTTTCAGGTTGGGCGATGAGGTTAGTGACCATAGCCATGCCTTAGCGCAAGAGCGCGACAAATTCTTAGAGGCTGCCAATACTCTTAAGAGATCTGAGGCCGACCTGAAAAAGGCGACCGAGGATCTGGCAGAAATGACGAAGGCCAGGGATACTGGTCTCTGACCTAGCCGTGGTCAGGAAGCAAGCTGAGGATCAAACTAACCGCTTGCAAGACGTTGAGGGTCAATTACAAAAGGCCAAAGAGGACGTTACCTATATGAAGGCAAATTTGACCAAGGCAATCCATGAAAAAGGATTGCCGAGTATGCCAGGGACGAGGCTGTGAGAGCCAAAGATGAGGCGGTATTTGCGAAAATAGACGCTGAGCGCTCTAAGGAAAAGGCAGAGGAGGATGCCTTTGCAGAAGGGGTGGCTAAGATTGAAGCCATTCTTCGGGCTCAAGTTCCTGCAGTGTGCAGGCATTATTGTTCTCAAACCTGGCATGAAGCCTCAACCAAGTAGGGGTTGATATTTCATCTGATCTTAGAAGGAGGACAGGGTATATTTCCCTATTGCCATTCGCGAGGTTGCATCTGCTGCTCCTGAGGAGGGTCCTCGTTACCACCGGTTGAAAGTCACGATAAGAGCGCCAAGGATGCACCGTTAACTGATCAACCATCCGAGGAGGTTGAACCCCAAAGAGCGTTGGGGGACGTTGTAACCGTGGGTCAGGAAATACCTTAAGACGTGACAAGTCCTCCAGCGGACCTTTCGAAGCCCAGCCCTTAGGAGTTGGCCAAAGCTTTATGATTTAGAAACTGACTTAATTTGCCTACCGAGTTGAGGAGACTAGCATACGACATAGGATAACTTTGTTTATTTTCTCTTTGATCTTCTTTTTCTATCCCACTTTGTTTTTTGCCTCAGTGGCATTGTAAGGGAGTTGTATACTTTCCGTTTGAACTGAATACATAATACTTTGCTTCCATCTGATGATATTTTCCTTATGGGTTCGAGTCCGAGGACCATACAATACCCTAGTTCTGTTTGGTGTCCAGATGTAATGGTGTGTAGTTTTACCATAGGTTTGGGCCCGAGGACCATGCAATACCTTGATTCTGTCTACCACTTCAATTTTTCTATACGTATTAGATATAACGGTGTGTGTAATTTTACCATAGGCTTGGGTCCGAGGACCATGCAATACCTTGGTTCTGTCTACCACTTCAATTTTCCTGTAAGTATCTAGTTTTCCCATAGGTTTGGGTCCGAGGACCATGCAATACCTTGGTTCTGTCTAGTACCCAGTATAATGGTGTGTGTAGTTTTACCATAGTTTGGGTCCGAGGACCATGCAATACCTTGGTTCTGTCTACCACTTCAATTTTTCTATAAGTATTAGATATAATGGTGTGTGTAGTTTTACCATAGGCTTGGTCCGAGGACCATGCAATACCTTGGTTCTGTCTACCACTTCAATTTTCCTGTAAGTATCTAGTTTTCCCCATAGGTTTGGGTCCGAGGACCATGCAATACCTTGGTTCTGTCTAGTACCCAGTATAAGGTGTGTGTAGTTTTACCATAGGTTGTCCAGGACCATGCAATACCTTGGTTCTGTCTACCACTTCCATTTTTCTATAAGTATTAATATAATGGTGTGTGTAGTTTTACCATAGGCTTGGGTCCAGGACCATGCAATACCTTGGTTCTGTCTACCACTTCAATTTTCCTGTAAGTATCTAGTTTTCCCCATAGGTTTGGGTCCGAGACCATGCAATACCTTGGTTCTGTCTAGTACCCAGGTATAATGGTGTGTGTAGTTTTACCATAGGTTTGGGTCCGAGGACCATGCAATACCTTGGTTCTGTCTACCACTTCAATTTTTCTATAAGTATTAGATATAATGGTGTGTGTAGTTTTACCATAGGCTTGGGTCCGAGGACCATGCAATACCTTGGTTCTGTCTACCACTTCAATTTTCCTGTAAGTATCTAGTTTTCCCCATAGGTTTGGGCCCGAGGACCATGCAATACCTTGGTTCTGTCTAGTACCCAGGTATAATGGTGTGTGTAGTTTTACCATAGGTTTGGGTCCGAGGACCATGCAATACCTTGGTTCTGTCTACCACTTCAATTTTTCTATAAGTAGAGGTTTGTCCTCAAATCGCTTTACTGGAGATGATTCCTCTTTGTGTCAGATTATGATCTTTACACATGGCATTGACCTCGCCTCCAACTCGTGGCCCATCTTTTTCATTTATGAAACGCCCTTTGTCTGTTCGTATTCCGCGCTTGACGCTCCGGTGCGCGAAACGCGCCTTCATTAATGTCTTCGTAAATTGACACGAGTCCAACCGTCCGTGTCTCCTTGGAAATTGGCGACTTCATTACTGACCCAGTTGATAATACTCTTTTCGAACTCTGCATGAATTAATTCTCACCAAACCCCCATCCCCTATATAAAGTAAGGAGATGGTTCCTCCACAACCCATGAACCTTTCAACACAAACAGAACAAAACACTTTCTTCCAACTTCCCGTGCCCTTTTAACAACCCCGCCGAAATTGTTCCCGGGACTGACAAGAACCGGTATGGCCGCAGCCCCCACTGGGCTTTCGGTGCGGCAGAGTCTAAGCGTAACCCTGATGGTGCCCTTCGAGGTATCCCAGAGGGATGTTGTTAGAGAACCTAATGTCCTTCCCCGGAGCACCCCCGACGAGGAAGACGTGCGAATTCACCTCATGGGCGGTGCTCGAGTGTTGCCGTCTCCAACGGCCAACACTTGAGAGGAACGGAGAGAATCGAGGGAACATCATGGGGGGTATCCCGGAGCCCCTGTATCTGCTCCTCTCTTTGTTCCAGGTCCGCCTAGCCGAGGAGGGAGTGGTTGGGGCCTGAGAGCATGATTGTCCTTCACCTCCTCCACCACGTGTCAAGCTCTCCCATTCTCTTGGTGCCAAATAAAAGCACGAGTTAACACTTCCCTCCGGCTAGCCTCTCCTTAGGGCGGCTCCACCTGGGCCTCTGATTGTAGGACTAGCAGGTGGCCATTAGCTCATAAATTTGCTTGTAGAACAGGCCTACCTGAGCCTCTGATTGTAATATGTAATTTTTCTATGCATGAAATAATAATATCAAGATTTTTCTTTGTTTGTTTTGTTTTTCCTCTTTTTTTTTTTACTGCCAAATCTTTCATATACCTTCTTTCTTTTTTCTTTTTTTAACTTGCTCTAAAACGAATACTTAGAACTTAGAACACTTATCTGGTGTGCCGGCCAGCACCCTAATCCTTCCCACAGACGGCGCCAATTGTAAGGACTCAATTTGGATTGACCCTGAGTGATGGGTTTTCAGCCCAATAAGCCCAAACAATACATTTATAGAGAGTGGGGTGAAAGGTTTAGGTGCTGGCCGTCGATCACCAAGCATGAACTTTCTCATAAAAAGAAAAATGCTAAGAGTTTCTTTACCAATGGGGGGATGCTCCTCGGCCTGTGGCCGAGGAGGCCTTATTGTTCTCC